>NW_026057577.1:77493953-77606400 GCF_023721935.1 Panthera uncia | reverse complement strand
ACAATGCAAACACACACACACAATGCAAACACACACACACACACACACACACACAAGAACCCAAACATTACATTAAAGAAAGCCATGAAATCACAAGGCAAGAGAGCAAGAGAAGAAAGGAACAGAGAAGAAGTACAAAACAATGAGAAGACAATTAATAAAATGGCATTAAGTACATACCTATTAATAATTATTGTAAATGTAAATGGACTAAATGTTCCAGTCAAAAAAAACATAGGGGGACTAATGGATTAAAAAAAAAAAAAGACCCATCTATATGCTGCTTACAAAAGACTCACTTTAGACCTAAAGACACATACAGACTCAAAGTAAATGGTTAAGCATATACCATGTAAATGAAAGCCAAAAAATAAAAATAAAAAGTGACAGGATAGCAATATTAAGACAAAATAAACTTTGAAACAAAGATGGTAGCAATAAAGGGATCAATCCAACAAAAGGATATAATAATTTTTAATATTTATGCACCCAATATAGAAGAACCTAAATATGTAAAGCAATATTTAACAGACCTAAGGGGAGAAATTGACAGTAATACATTAATAATAGCAAGCCTTAATGCCCCACCTGGATCAGTAGATACATCATCCAGACAGGGAATCAATAAGCAAACAGTGGCTTTGAATGGCACATTAGACCAGATGGACCTAACAAATATATACAGAACATTCAATCCAAAAATAGTAGAACATGCATTCTTTTTAAGTACACATGGAAATTCTCCAGGAGGGATCACATGTGAGGCCACAAAACAGCTTTAAATAAATTTAAGGTTGAAATCATATTAAGCATGTTTTCTGACCATGCTACCAATCAACCAATGGGTCAATGAATAAATCAAAGAAGAAACAAAACTATGTAGAGAAAAATGAAAATGAAAACACTGGTAAAAAATCTTTGAAACCCAGCAAAAGAAGTTCTAAGATGGAAGTTTATAGCAATACAGGCCTACCTCAAGAAACAAGAAAAATCTCAAACAACCTACCATTACATGTAAAGGAACTAGAAAAGCGATAAAGCCCAAAGCTAGTAGGAGGAAGGAAATAATAAAGAATGGAAATAAGTGAGAGGAAAGAGAAAATAGAAAGTATCAATGAAACCAACAGCTGGCTTTGTGTAAAGATAAACAAAACTGACAAAACTTTAACCAGACTATCAGAAAGAAGAGGAGTCAAAATCAGAAATAAAGGAAAAGAAATAAAGTAACAAATAATATCACAAAAATATAAAGAATGATTAGAGATTATTTTGAAAAATTATATGACATCAAACTGGACAACCTAGTAGAAATTGATAAATTCATAGAAACACACAAGCTTACAAAATTCAATAAAGAAAAAATAGAAAATTTGAACAGATTACTAACAATGACATGGACTCACTCATCAAAACACACCCCAAAAAGTCCAGGACCAGATGGCTTTGCAGGTGACCTGTACCAAACAATTCAGGAAGGGTTACCTATTCATTTGAAACTATTCTGAAAATAGAAAAGGAAAACTTTCAAATACATTCTACAAGGCCAGTATTATACTAATACCAAAGCCAGACTAAGATACTACAAAAACAAGCAAACAAACAAAAAAAACTATAGGCCACTATCTCTGATGAACAGAGATGCAAAAATCCTCCACAAAAAATTTGCAAATCATATTCAGTAATACATTTAATAGGATCATTCACCATGATTAAGTGGGATTTTTTTTTCCAGAGAGACAAGGGTGGTTCAATATTTGTCAATATGATCTTTCACATTAATAGAAGGATAAAAATCATATGATCATCTAAATAATTGCAGAGAAAGCATTTGACAAGATCCATACAAGATCCATTCATGATAAAAACTCCCAACAAAGTGGGGTTACAGAGAACATACTTCCACATACTAAAGATTATATATGGAAAAACCTACAGCTAAAACATAATGGTGAAAAACTGAAAGCTTTATCTCTAAGATTAGGAAAAAGATAAGGATATCTACTTTCATCACTTTCATTCAACATAGTATTGGAAGCCCTAGCACAGAAATCAGACAAGAAATAAGAATTTTATCAATAAGGAAAAAATGAACTGTCACCATTTGCATATATTATACATAGAAAACCCTACAGACTCCACTAAAATTAATTTAGTAAAGTTGCAAGATACAAAATTAACATACAGAAATCTGTTGCATTTTTATGTGCTAACAATGAAGTACCACAAAGACAAATTAAGAAATAATCCCATTTACAATTGCACCAAAAGGCTGAAATACCCAGGCAAACATTCACCTAAGGAGGTGAAAGACCTATGCCCTAAAAACTATAAGCTACTGATGAGAGAAATTTAAAATAATACAAATACCCATTTCTTCACTGGGTTATTTGTTTTTCGGGTGTGGAGTTTGGTGAGCTCTTTATAGATTTTGGATACTAGCCCTTTGTCCGATATGTCATTTGCAAATATCTTTTCCCATTCCGTTGGTTGCCTTTTAGTTTTGTTGGTTGTTTCCTTTGCTGTGCAGAAGCTTTTTATCTTCATAAGGTCCCAGTAATTCATTTTTGCTTTTAATTCCCTTCCTTTGTGGATGTGTCAAGTAAGAGATTGCTACGGCTGACGTCAGAAAACATGAATAGACACTTCTCTAAAGAAGACATCCAGATGGCCAACAGGCATATGAAAAGATGTTCAACGTCGCTCCTTATCAGGGAAATACAAATCAAAACCACACTCAGATATCACCTCACGCCAGTCAGAGTGGCCAAAATGAACAAATCAGGAGACTATAGATGCTGGAGAGGTTGTGGAGAAACAGGAACCCTCCTGCACTGTTGGTGGGAAGGCAAATTGGTGCAGCCGCTCTGGAAAGCAGTGTGGAGGTTCCTCAGAAAATTAAAAATAGAACTACCCTTTGACCCAGCAATAGCACTGCTAGGAATTTATCCAAGGGATACAGGAGTACTGATGCATAGGGGCACTTGTACCCCAATGTTTATAGCAGCACTCTCAACAATAGCCAAATTATGGAAAGAGCCTAAATGTCCATCAACTGATGAATGGATAAAGAAATTGTGGTTTATATAGACAATGGAATACTACGTGGCAATGAGAAAGAATGAAATATAGCCTTTTGTAGCAACGTGGATGGAACTGGAGAGTGTGATGCTAAGTGAAATAAGCCATACAGAGAAAGACAGATACCATATGGTTTCACTCTTATGTGGATCCTGAGAAACGTAACAGAAACCCATGGGGGAGGGGAAGGAAAAAAAAAAAAAAAGAGGTTAGAGTGGGAGAGAGCCAAAGCATAAGAGACTGTTAAAAACTGAGAACAAACTAAGGGTTGATGGGGGATGGGAGGGAGGGGAGGGTGGGGGATGGGTATTGAGGAGGGCACCTTTTGGGATGAGCACTGGGTGTTGTATGGAAACAAATTTGACAATAAATTTCATATATTGGAAAAATAAAAATAAATAAATAAAAAAAAAATACAAATAGGAAGATAAACCAATGCTCATAAATTAGAAGAGTATTATTAAAATGCCCATATTATCCAAAGCCATCTACAGATTCAATACAACTCTTATCAAAATATCAATAGCATTTTCACAGAATTACAATAAATAATAGTAATCTGTGTATGGAATCACAAAAGACTTCAAATAGCAAAAGTGGTCTTGAAAAAGAACAAAGCTGGAGGTATCACAATGCCAGATTTCAAGATAAACTACAAAGTTACAGTAATCAAAACATTATGGTTCTGGCATAATAAAACCACACCAAATGGTCAATTAATCTACAACAAAGGACGCGAGACTATAAAATGGGGAAAAGACAAGCTCTTAAATAAGTGGTATTGTAAAAACTGGACAGTTATGTGCAGAAGAATCTGGGCCATTTTCTAACACCATACACAAAAATAAAGTTAAATGCAACAAAAATCTAAATTTGAAACTTGAAACCATAAACTACTGGATGTGAGAGGATATTTACAAATGCTCTATCTGATAAGGGGTTAATATCCCAAATATTTACAAAACTTCTACAAATTAGCACCAAAAAACAAATAATCTGATTAAAAAATGGGCAGAGGACCTGAATAGACATTTTTCCAAAAAGAACATACAAATACCCAACAGACCCATGAACAGATTGCTAATCATCAGGAAAATGCAAATCAAAACCACCATGAGTTATCAGCTCACACCTGTCAGAATGGCTAAAATCAAAAAGACAAATATTAAGAGGTGACAAGGATGTGGAGAAAAGGGAACCTTCATGCACTGTTGATGGGAATGTAAATTGGTCCAACCACTAGGGAAAACAGTACAGAGCTTCCTCATAAAGTTACGAATAGAAGTACTATATAATTTATTAATTCCACTACTGTGTATTTACCCAAAGAAAATGAAAACACTAATTTGAAAAGATATATATAAGCCAAATGTTTATTTCAGCATTATTTACAATAGCCAAGATATGGAAACAACATGTGTCCATCAATAGATGAATATATAAAGAAATGATATATACATACAACAGAATACTGGGCTTTAAAATAGAATGAACTTTTGCCATTTGGGAGAACATGAATGGATCTAGAGGATATTGTGCTAAGTGAAATAACAGAGAGATAAATACCATAGGATTCCACTTATGTGTGGAATCTAAAAAGCCAAACCAATTAATAAACCAACAAAAACCAGATAGACTATTAAATACAGATAAGTAGTAGTTATCAGAGGAGAGGTAGATGGGGGAGGATGGGTGAAGTAGGTGAAGGGGATTAAGAGATACAAATTTCTAGTTATAAAAATAAATAATAGAGAGGAAAAGTGCAGCATAGGGAATACAGTCAATAATATTGTAATAACTTTGTATGGTGACAGACAGTGACTACACTTAACATGGTAAGCACCAAATAATGAATTGTCAAATCCATACACTAAACACTTAAAATATAACATTATACATCAATTATATTTCAATATAAAAACCCTTTGAGACATGCAGCATCATGGATAAATACTAAATTAAAGAATACTAAATTAAAGAAGCCAGACATAAAGGACTACATGGTGATGATTTTTTACATAAAATTTCTAGAAAAGACAATATGGTTTTTCTAGAAGATCCAAGATAGCTGGTACAACAGTATTTCTGAGTGTGTCTGTGAAAGTGTTTCTGGAAGAATTAACATTTGAATTGGTAAACTGAGTAAAGCATATGGTCCCTTCGAATGTGGATGGGTATCATCCAACCCACTGAAGGCGTAAGAACAAAAAGGTCTATGAGATTTACTTTCTCTCTGTGACCTGAGACCCAACTTCTACCCTTAGACACTGGGGCTCCTAGTTCTCAGACTTGCAGGATCAGACCAGGTTTACACCATCAGCCCTCTATTTTCAGGCTTCAGACTTAGACTGAATTCCACCACTGACATTCCATGGTCTCCAGCTTGCACATGGTGGGACAATCTCAGCATGAGCCAGTTCCTATAATAAATATCCTCTTATATATTGGTTTTCTTTCTCTGGAGAACCCTAATAAAACAGCTGAAAAGCACAAGGAAACCCTTGGTGTGATGATAGAATCCTAAAATTCTATTGTGGTAATTGTTGAACAATCATATAAAAGTACTAAAAATCTTCTCCTTGCACATTTAAAGTTAGTGGATTTTATCATATGGAGATATGAATGTATCCTATAGGGCACCTGGGTGGCTCAGTTGTTTAGGCATCAACTCTTGATGTGAGCTCGGGTCATCATCTCACAGTTCCTGAGATTGAGCTCTGCATTGGGCTCTGCACTAACAGAGCAGAGTCTGCATATGATCCTCTCTGATCCTCTTTCTCTGCCCCTCCCCCACACATGCAGGTGCCCTCTTTCTCTCAAAATAAATGAATTAAAAAAAAAAAAAAGGTATCCTATAGACTATGCATGAAAATGAGAAAATTGTTTTGGAAAGGTTTATGAAGAAATAAGATGTGAGGATTAATCATTCCAGTGTAGTAGGAGCTGATGCAAACACAAAAATTATTGTCCAGCTTTTCTACAGTTGTTTTGTCCATAAAAAAACTAATTGTTACCAAACATACAGATATGCTTATACACATGCATTCTTAACCCTTTACTGAGCATCAGCTTTCAGTTGAAGTTAAAATGTAAATTTCCCAGGAATTTCTAAGAAGGTTGTAAGAATACCAAACATAAAAATGATTTAATGTTTGCTACTTTTAATCTGTCTCAATTTTTGTGAGGCATCAACTTACACGGTCAAATTCTATACAAGCCCAGTTTATTAGTCTATATACTTTCTATGTGTATGTTTCAAAATCTACAAGGACAGGACCTCTATCTACTTTCTGAGTAAAAGCAAGCAAGGGGAGTAATCAAATTTTAACTTCCTTCCTAGAAAAACATCAAGGGAATTCATGAGATACAACCACAAGTAGATAGAAGGCAGTGAACCATTGAAACTACATTGTGCAATTTGCATAGAGCTGTCAAGTGAACTCACTCAGGAGTGAGTACAGATGGTAAGGAAAAAAAGGATTTCATAGTTTAAGAACAAAACAAAAAAAAAACTTTTTAAAAACTGGTAATTGAAACATAGGGGTAAAAACTGAATCAACAATATTAAAATTACAGTAAGGAGTGATTACCAATATTTTCAACAGTATTTTCAGGATATATATAACCAAGATCAGTATCCTAAGGGACATACCACTTGGAATGAATAAAAAAAAACATTAGTTTTCAAGAAGGAACTGTACATGAACTTAGAGATATATACTGGCTTCATTGTGGAAAGGAAAGGGCAGGTCACCTCAGAAGTCCCAAGACATTGGAGTAAGCATGATCAGTTGTGGTGAGGATATAGTAACTTTTGATTCAAAGTTCATTTGGTTTTCATATAGGTTTGCCTTCAGCCATTTTCCTAACCAAGTGTGAAGTGCACAATTGCTGAAATCATGGCTCATCACCTCTCCGGGTTGAGTTCCAGGTCTATTTTGAACCGAGATTCAATGTACAGAGAAAGCAGTATGAGTAGTATTCTTCCACTTGAGCATGTTCTCTAAAAGTGGAGACTTTCAACAAATATTTTTTGGTAGTTGGGTGGTTGGCCTATGTCTAATATCAGTTTGGAAAAACAGTAGGGATAGCAAAGTGTAAGTAAGACTATGAGATCCATACAAGAAGTTGTCGGAAAGAGGTATCATAAATGTGACACTCCCCTTCTTGGCCCTGGGCAGTATTATCTCTATGGCTTATTCCCCTGATGCCTTTTTAATAACAAATGTACTATAGACTTTATGTTCAGCTTAGACTATTTTTTTTAAATTTTGTTACAAGAAAATTGTAGTCACACAATGTAATTCTGGAAAGAACTTTAAAAATATTTTACGCCAACCTTCTGATGTTATAGAAATGAAAATTCAGGTCCGGGTAAGACACATGGCTTGTCTAAAATCCTCTTTCTCTTTCTGTCAGAAAGAGGTAAAAGCAGAGACTTCTAACATACTCTGAGGTTTTAATTTTATCTTTTGTTCTTTGTTTGAATTTTCAACTATAATGCTAAAAGAAGTCCTTTTTCTTGAGCCAAATATAAAAAGGTAGATAGATGAGGAGATCTAGGATAATGTAGCGATTGTTTATATTAAATACATGAGTTTTTAGTTTAGACAGTTCAATCAGTGTCTCATTCCGTTTCCTCAAATTTATCTTGAGCTTAAATATCCACAAATGTGGCAAATGTTTACCTCATGTCTATAGTACTTAATTTTACTTCTTCTCACAGATATATGAATTATATACTTAATTGTTTACCACTATATAATATACAACATAGATGGAATAATGTAATCTAATTTTTAAAGTTTATATTTAATTTTTTAATGTTTATTTTTGAGAGAGAGAGAGAGAGAGAGCGCGCGCTAGCGAGCGAGCATGAGTGTGGGAGGGGCAGAGAAAGAGGGAGACAAAGAGTCTTAAGTAGGCTCCAGGCTCTGAGCTGTCAGCGCAGAGCCCTACTTGGGACTTGAGCTCACAAACTGTGAGATCATGACCTGAGCTGAAGTCAGATGCTTAACTGACTGAGCCACCCAAGCACCCCTCAGAATTTCATTTAAAGAGATTCAAGTATAGAATCACCAAATTTTAGTATTATGTAACATTAAAGCACAAGGGAAGTATTAATTGGTCAGAACTGTAGAGATACAAAAACTCTAGGATATTTATTTTATTTCTGATTTGGTCTACTTAATTTGCAGTCCCATTTGGAGAAGGTGGTTATTTCTAAGTTAGATGAAAATCACCTTTATGAATATAGAAGAATACATTATGTCTTTGAATCTGCCTCTTCAAAAACGGTTGATGATTATGTAGTAATTTTGACTAAGGTGTTTAATTTTAGAGTGTTTGTTTATTGGCTGAGTGTATACCCTAGCAGAGGATATGAAATATTTTTATCCTGTTGGGTAAATGTAATCATATAGTATAATAGGGTAAAGTCAAGATATATGTTGTTTTGTATACTGTTTTCAAAATGGTTCTAAAAATCATGTGAAATTGTTAACCATTTATCTTAAGTGTTATGAAAGTAATTATTAAGCTGTGTAGTTATGAGCGTTTGCAAATTATTTTTGCAAAAATACAAAATGAATACATAGACTACTTCCTGGTAGGTATGACTGCAAATATGTGATAACTAGGTTATTCTTATTTCCTAAAACTGCAGACAGAGCTTATTCTCTGGTTTAAATAGGGCCAGACGATCAAGTAGTTTTCAGAAAGTAACCCAAGTCCATTAAGAACATTTTGCATTAAACACATCTTTAAATATTCTGATTTTTTAAATACCCTCTTATCAAAGTACTATATAGAACTGGATCATATAGTTACTGTTAGGAAAGGGACCTAAAAATGGTTTCTCAACCCAGCTGCCAAAAGGACCACTTTCTAAGCAATCACCTTCTCTAATAACTCCGCAGACACAAGTTTAAATTTCCTTTAATAAAAAGAAAACAGCACTTTTGAAGGGTAAGCAACACAAAAGCAGGTCAATGAGTGAATGCTGCAGAATCCCAAAGGAAACATCTGATAAGTGGAGATGCAAGGCAGTATTGACAGAAGGAATCCCGGGGACACTGCCAAGGACCACACCCACTGGGGAAGCTCACTGTGCTGAGTGACAGTTTCTAGTTCCTTAATCTTAGCACTCCCCTGGATAGAAAGTCTAAGAAGTAGAACCATTGTCCTCAGGAAACAGTTAATCCTACAGAAAGGCATTAACAAAGAAAAGACCATTCCTGACATGGAGGTTTCAGAGTAGATTTTTGGAGGTCATGGCAGGAAAAAAAAAAGAAAAAAAAAGCTTGAAAAGCAAGTTTTGATTTGTTATTTTGATCCTGGCATCCCTTCCCAGCCCCCCTCTCACCTCTGTAATTACTAGCTTTGTAGTATCTTTGGAAAAATTTATTAAAGTCCCAAGCATTAAGCTTATGGATAAAAATACTTGGCATAATGGAGAAAAATATAGAAGTCAATTTTTTTGTACTAGAGAATAAGTAAAATGGTTTGGTCACAAGAGAAAAACTAATTGTGGGAAAGCAAATGATTTAGGTGAGTAACCCTGAGAAAAAAGTCCCTGAACACTGCCCTCTATCATACCCCAGCCCCCTCAGATCTAGTGGTTGGAATATGGTATCCATAGAAAAAAAAACATGCCACACTAAACATTTATAAAGTCAAACACTTTCCTTTCATTCAGGTTCAATTACCACCTACACACAAGTTTGGCAATATGAGAGATTATCCAACTCTACACAGAAATTATAATCACCTAGCTAATAATAAAATGTTGAGAAATATAGCCTAAATAGTTTCCTAGTCTAAAGAGAACAAAACATACAAACTTATCTCAGGGTGATTAATTCACAAGCTTCTTAATTGTCCTCTCTAAAATTTTTTTGTACGTTTATTTATTTATTTTGAGAGAGACAGAGAAAGCACAAGCGGGGTAGGGGGAGAGAAAGAGGGAGACAGAATTCTAAGCAGGCTCCGCACTGCACCGTCAACACGGAGCCAGACATGGGGCTCAAACTCATGAAACTGTGATCATGATCTGACCGAAATCAAGAGGTGCACACTTAACTGACTGAGTCACCTAGGCTCCCCATTAATTGTCCTTTCTATAATGAAGCTTTCTCCTTTCCCTCCATTATGCTGCATTGATACCAAACTTATTTCTCTGGAAAGTGAAAAACAGTCATTTTTCACTTAGAACATCTTTAGGAAGTCCTATGACATCAGGATATGACTCAAACTGTTTAGTTTACAGAACTTTACTGTCAGATCCCATCTGTCTTAACTTAATCCTGCTTCATTTTCTGCCTCTACCCAAGCTTACAATATGTCCTGGTCATAATGAATATCTCTTTATTTGGGGAGTATGTTATATTATTTAATGTCTTTCTTGCACAGTTTTCTCCTTTGACTATTTATCCTGACTTTCTATTCCCCTTTCAAACAATTAATCAAGTTCAAATATCCATTCCCCTGATAAATTCTTCCCTAACTCCCTGGCAAGTAATTTGTGTTTTTTACCCTGTTTTACAATAGAATTTTGTATACTTCTTTATGAAACACTTGCCAGATTTTATTTTTGCTTGTGAATGTATAAGCCTACAATATTGTACGGTATTCCAGGACAGGGACTATGTATTATCCAGATCTTATCATGAACCACACACTCAATCCACACCAGCAGTTCAAATTATGGTGTGTGCATGTGTGGATGTCTGTGTGTGAGTTTATTTTAATCGGTTCATTATGTGAGTCTTATATTTCAAATAACTTATTTATCAGAAGTCTGAGCCTTATGTTTCTACCCATATGAATGTAATAACTTTACAGATAGTACATGCCTATCACTTTCATGATGCTCTTTGTCAAGGCTCTCCAGAGAAACAGCATCAAAAGAAGGGAGAAAGGGAAGGAGGAGGTCCATTAAAGGAACTGGCTTACACGATTGTGGAAACTGAAGTCTCATAATTGGTGTCTGTAGAACCAGGGAACCTACTGGTATATATTTATTCCGATTCTGAAATCTTAGAGTTGGGGTAGGTGGTGAAACAGGTGCTGGTGGTATCAATCCTGGTCTGAGCCTGAAAGCCTGAGATCTGAGCAAACCACCAAAGTCTGAGGGCTGAAGATGAATCTCAGCTTAAACAGAGAGAGCAAATTAGCCCTTTCTCTGCCTTTTGCTCCATGTGGGCCCTCAGGGGCTGGATGCTGCCCACTCACCTTTTGGAGGGCTATCTGCTTTACTCCGTTCACTAAATCAAATGCTAATCTCTCCTAGAAACACTTTGAGAGACACACTCAGAAATGTTTTACCAGGTATCTGTCAATTTCTTAACCTAGTCAAATTGACACAAAAATCAGCCATCACACTCTCTCAGAATGTTTCATATTTTTTTTAGGAATTTGTGTTTTATGCTTTGTAGTGAATGCTTTGCAAACAGAGAAATATTGAATAAAATGTAAATAGGGGCTCCCAGGTGGCTCAGTGGATTAAGCATCTGACTTCAGCTCAGGTCATCACATCACATTTCACGGGTTCGTACCCCATGTCAGGCTCTGTGCTGACAGCTCAGAGCCTGGAACCTGCTTTGGCTTCTGTGTCTCCCTCTCTCTCTGCCCCTCTCACGCTCATGGTCTTTCTCCCTCTCAAAAATAAACATTAAAAAATAAAAAATAAATAAAATGTAAATAGAACCACCATAATCCCAACAAAAGTCACATCCATCACTAACATATTTTATCTCCATTACTTCTTCCTATATCAACCAATCAATTCTAGTTATGTAAGAATGCGTCTTTTTGGCATTCAAGCATAATAGTGTTGTTTTTACATGGTTAACTAAAAAAAATTAATTATGTTACAAGTTCCATTATTAAAAAAAAATAAAATTGGGTTCTCTAAAATGTGGAAAGTTTTTAAACTTTTATCCTTACTGGTTTTCATGTTTGTGTCCCAGGAAACATTTTCTAGTTTTCATGATAAATAAAAATGTTAGATGGGAAAATTGCCTATACTGGTATTAGAGCATATAGCATGTTAGTATCAAGTAATGAAAGTGACTCAAATAATGTTAACAAGTGAGTAGTCAACATTACTATGCTGGGATACTTCCTTTGACCTAACAAATCCATCATCACACACATTAAGGAGGACTTTAAAAAAATAGCCTAGATTAATAATGACACTCAGTTGAGTACACACATGAACCTAAAATAAATATTTCAAGATTTTTATAATTCAACTCCCATAGTATTTCAGAAAAATTAGAAAAGAGCTAAAAGGAAAAACAAAAATCATTGATATTACCTCTAAGAAAGCCTCCTTATTTTCTTTTTTAAATGTTTATTTATTTTTTTAGAGAGAGAGAGAGAGGCAGAGAGAGAGGGAGTCAGAGGATCTGAAGCAGGCTCTGTGCTGACACCAGAGAGTCCGATGTGGGGCTCAAACTTGGGAATCATGAGATCATGACCTGAGTTGAAGTCAGATGTTTAACAGACTGAGCCACTCAGTCACTCCACCTCCTGTTCTTAATATTTGGCATGTGTATTTCAATGTTTCTACTATATGTTAGCTATATAGGGAAAAACCTGTATACTTGTTTTTTCCTGTCCGTTTATAATTGTATACATACCGAAATGATGCGTATTAAACCTCTGACTCTATACCACTATATATATCTTCCATGTAAATAGTACTGAATTTGTCACCTTTTTTTTTATAACTGCTGCTATCCTATTTCAGATGCTCATAATTTTATTTTTTAATTTATTCCCACATAATTAAAAAATCCTTGACAGATTTGGCAACGTGTACTTTATCTCTGAACACATCTTTTCTGGCTCAAAATTGCTATTTATCCCAACCCAAATCAAGTAAATATTCCACAAAATCCACATTTATTTGTTTCATCACCTATTTCTGCCCTATGTATCTACAGCTGAATAAAACTACCTGCTATCCCAAATGACTCCAACTTTTCTGACTCTTTGCTTTTGATCCTGTGGTTTCTATTCTCTTAAATGCCCTCCTGCAACAGGCCCACCTGTGGAAATACTGCCATTATTCAAGACTTGCTGCCGACATTACATCCTTAGGGTAACTGCTGGATGTTCCTCACCACAGGTGTTTCTCCTCTGCTTTGACCTCTCATACATTTATGCATTTTAAGAACAATTATCTCAGCCTGCAGCATTATTTATACACTAATTTCCTCAATATTTATTGTACTTCTTATACATTAATTATACCATTCCTTTATATAAAAATATCAAAAGTCAATATTACCAATCTCATTTATATCAGTGTCTTTTATATTGCAATGCTCAATAGTTAATTGTCTAATTGTGAATTTATGAAATTTTAAGAGGCCTTACTGAAAACTTAATTTTAAATCACTTTACAACTTTTAAAATCTAAATAACTGTAATATGAAACAAAAACACAGCTGCAGTTGATAGTTTAAAATGCATGTTTCTTTCACTTTAAATGCAGAGACAGGATCAGCCCACATCCCCGCAACTAATAGGTACAAATGCATATGCCTTTGTCTGACAACAAAATCAAAGCAACTACAATGTACATGAAATTCATGGTATGATAATTTGGACATTGTCAAAAAGAATAACCTCCCATAGAAAATGGTCTAACTCCTACCTTCACAAGCAAAGCTTCTTCCGCTTTCACATATTGTTACCCAGAGATTCCCAGGACAATGTTACAAAATATCTGTTCTTACCTCTGTGAGAACACTATAAAGACAATGGATTCTAGGAGGCTACCTGATGGTGAAGATGCTGCTGGGTGACGCCCCAGGGGTGGAGCTGGAGGAGGGAGGATGCTGGGAACATTTAATGGCTTACGCAGGTGGAGACAAGGGAGAAATTAGAGAGATTCCAGGTGAGGTGCTAAAGAGTGGCGAGCCTCTTTAGCACTCTCAGGCATGTACCTGAGTTTAGGTTTCTTTTTTTTTTTTTTTTTTCTTCCATGAGCAACAGACTCCAAACAAAATCCTTTTATCTGAGTTCAGGGAAGACAGTAGATATAAATTTCAACCTCTTAGATTATTTGTAGTTCTTTTGGAGAACAGCTTAGATCAATGATTCTCAAAGTGTGATTCCTGGACTGGCAAATCAATATCACCTGACAATTTATTAGAATTGCAAATTCTCAGGCTCCGGCCAATGTGTACTTAATCAGAAACTCTGGAGTTGGTGTGGGGCACCTAGGTGGCTCAGTTGGTTAAGCGTCTGACTTTGCCTCAGGTCATGATTTCATGGTTCATGGGTTCGAGCCCCACGTCGGGCTCTGTGCCGACAGTTCAGAGCTTGGAGCCTGCTTTGGATTCTGTCTCCTTCTCTCTCTGCCCCCTCCCCACTTGTGCTCTGTCTCTCTGCCTCTCAAAAATAAATGAATGTAAAAAAAACTCTGGAGTTGGGGTTCAATGGTCTATACTGTAAGAAACTTTCCAGGTGGTTCTGATGTCTGGTAAAGTTGGAGAATCACTGACTTACACAGTGGTGGATATGTCCAATGTGGACAACACAAGTGGACAGCAAGTTTTCTGTAAAATGCTGGATGATAAATATTTTAGACATTGTGTTCCATACACTCTCTATCACAGCTACTCATCTCTTTTGTCGTTGTAATGCAAAAGGACCACAGACAATAAATAAATGAGCATGGCTGTGTTTCAATAAAAGTTTAATTATCAAAACAGGTTGTGAGCTGAATTTAAACTATAGGCCTTAGTTTGCCAGCCTCAAGTCTAGATATCTACTACTTACCAAATAAGAGAACATATAATCATCTACATCTTATGAGAAAATTACTACTCTCATTTTATGGAAGAGAAACTGATGTGAAGATAGGTTAATTGTGTCCCTAAGGTCTTAGTTGAAAATACTATAGTTAGTCATGGAATGTGCAATGTAAATCTGACTTCTTAGCCTCTCATCTGTATACTAAAGCTTCTTTTTCAATGGAGAAATGAAATAGGGTTCAGAATGGCTTGATAATTTTAAATGTGCTAACAATTAAGAGAGGTTTACTGAAAAAAATACATATAAAATGAGCTAGTCTGACATGTAAAGAGTTTGGAAGACATCAGCTCCATCTTCACAATAAGAAAAAAGCTGAAAAAAGCCTGAAAATTAACAGTTCTCTTAAAATCTATCAGAAAATTGAGGTCATGGTAGACTTTGCCCTGAAAACTAGAGAAATAGGTGAATATAGAGAATTAGAGCTTACAAGGGGAATAAATGCCATCATCTGGAGTCAGCAACAGTAGGAATATTTAAAGGGCAAGAGACTAATAGCTGGAGACTGGACATGGACCAGCTTGAGAGAAAAAAACCTCCTAAGGGCTCAACCATACATGGGCTGCCGCATTTTCATGAGTTTGACTGCCAGAAACCTCACCAGGTTCTTTGAATGAAAACTGGAGAACAGTCTTCTCATGCTTCCAGCAGGGGGAGGGGCAAAAAAGGGACCCATTTTGAAATACACCCAGAGCTTATGTTCTCCTTAAAAGAAATGTCTGTCCTACAAGGAAACTGTTACACCAGAGCCTAAGCAGTTTGGATTTTACCAGAGGCTAGCTGAATTGGGAGAAGAGAAATACCCAATTCTAGCCCCCTTTTACTATCCTGTGTCACCTAAGGTGGAGGAGACACAAAGGTGAGAAGTACCTGTGAACATCACAGCACGGAGACACAGATTCACTCAAAGAAGGAAACTTATTTGTAGGATTGGAGATGCTTCTTGTCCCACACATCTTACTATCACATCAATTGGGATCCTATATAATAACGGGAGATTAAAGCTGAAAGAACTACTCAATTTAAGAAGTCTCCAGAGAAACCTAGGGACAACAGAAGAGACAAAAACAAAGACACTAGAGAAAGTTTAGACTCTGACACCTACAGTTATAGCAAACAGTAAAAACAGCCCAACTCCTGGACAGATAACATAAAATTTCACACTAAAAAGCCAATTTACCTAGGTTTCTCTTATCTGTTACATCATGCCTGGCTTTCAACAAAACATGACAAGGCATTCTAAAAGAAAAAAAAATCACCCCAGTCTGAAAAAACAAAGAAGACATCAAAATCTCAGATATGGCAGAGATTGGAACTATCAGACTGGGAATTTAAAATAACTATGATTAATATGGCAATGGCTCTACTCTAGCAGAAAAAGTGGACAACATGAAAGAATGCATGGTTAATGTAAGCAGAGACATGGAAGTTCTAAGAAAGAATCAAAAGAAATGCTAGAAAAAAAAACAAGTAACAAATATTAAATGACCAATGTGATGGGGTTTTGGGGTGATGGTGGGGTTCAGAGCTGATGGCCAAAAGAGAATTCTTGAAGACATCTTTGCTACAAAAAAGGTGATTTTATTAAAGCACAGGGATAGAACTCATGGGAAGAAAGTGCTGCACTGGGATTGTGAAGAATGACTGATTATATACCTTCAGGTTGGGCAGGGGTTAGAGAGAGCATAAGTCTCTAAGGAATTTTGGAAGCAAGGTTTCCAGGACCTTGAGGGGTTAGCTGTTGTTAGGAAAACATCATTTATTACTGTTTAGTGAAACCTCAGTCATGAGACCCTTCAGATGTATATCAGGGGCCATGCCTGGAGTATGATTACCAACATATATCTTGGGGTTGGGGGTTCAGATAAAGGAAGTTTCCAAAGGAATTTTTATTTTTAATTTTTTTTAATGTTTATTTATTTTTGAGACAGAGAGAGACATGGCACGAATGGGGGAGGGGCAGAGAGAAAGGGAGACACAGAATCCGAAGCAGGCTCCAGGCTCTGAGCTGTCAGCACAGAGCCCAAAGCGGGGCTTGAACTCACAGACTGTGAGATCATGACCTGAGCTGAAGTTGGACACTTAACCTACGGAGCCACCCAGGCACCCCCCAAAGGAATTTTTACATGTTAATGTAGACTTACAGGATCCTGGAGGTTGGGATAATGTTAAGCTAACCTTGCCTTTTGCCCCTAACAAAGTGTCATCATTGAGGCAGCTGAGCTCCTAGAGGAAGGTCACTCTGCCTATTTCAAGAACTTGTCAGTGGGCCATAGGCAGTGAGGGAATTTAATTTTTTATTTACCTTTGTTTCCCGCATCACCATGGCAAGCATTTAAACCCCCTAACATCTTGATAAGGGTGACATTCCAGGAAATGGAATCTATAGGTTTCTGGAGCTTCGACTATAGATAAGTTTGCCTTTTTCTTGTAGTTTACTAAGTTATCTGAAAACTGAAGGAGACTCCTGTCCTGTATGACTGTGATCTCTATCAGTCAACCATTTGTTTTCTTTCCTTTCCCCTGTTCTTGGGCAGCCAGGAGTACCTGAGGAATATCACACATATCACACTGGTGGTGGGAGGTGCTGTTAGTTTGTGTTTGGCCCTCAGCTTGCCTTATGTTCCCTCATCATAAGAAAGGTCTATATAAAATGTAATGAGGAAATAAAAAACAAAGAAAAATATATTTCTCACCTCTCCAAATGGTGAAATAATACATGAGGACACCAAATCCTTGTGACACTATGGAGAAACAAATGTGCATGTCTCTGCACCATTAGCAGAAGTGCAAAATCTTAAAATACAGCACAATTTGGCATTGTGTAATGAAATCAAATGCTTCTTTCATGCATCTTTTGACCGAGTAATTCATTTTCTTAGAATTTATTTTGTTGATATACTAAAAACAAATGCACTTGATATAATAAAATATTTATAATATCCTACACTAGCAAATAAGGCAGCATCGCAGGATGACAAAAGTCACTAGGGTTGCTATTCTTGGCTCAGAGAACAAGAAAATGTGGAAACGTGGAGCCCAGACCTTGAAGTTGAAACTTCATAGCTGTTCTTGCTCTCCATGAGAGAAAAGGCCCTGATTTATAGGGTTTGCCAATACGCCTGAAGTAATACTCCCACCCATGGCCAATTCTTAGCTACCAAAATGAAGTCACTGTACACAGAGTTAGGAAAAGATGCACACATTTGGCATTCACAAACCCACGTTAGCTGATTCCAGCATACCACCACCTACAGCACCCTCTCAGGCAAGCAAGAACACATGACCTTAGAGGTTGATAGCAGGGTGCCAGGAGTTGGGGTCAGGAAGAGGAGGGGTGTGCCTGAGATATTTTTAGCCCAAAACACTAAAATAGTAGAAACAAAGGAAAAAGAGCAAACTTTTAAATATAAAGAGAGTGAATGGAGGGAGAAAAACCTTTTCTACACAAATGTTCTCCAGGTGAGTTCAGCAATATAGAATAAAAATAAGGGACAGAACGTGAGTCCAGAAATGACACTCATAAAAGTTCAGTGAATATGGAAAGTATCTTTTGTATGGCACCTGGGACTTTACCTAAAGGCAAGATGGTGGCTAATCTGGTTTTAAAAGTAATTGACTTCAGCACTGTAACCACAGAGGAAGTGGCCTATGTGGAAAGAACAAAAATGGAAGTGGACTGACAAGGTCACTCTTCAGCTCTCATAATGCATGATAGTTGACCACCTGAGTTGGTTGGCAACTTGGTAACAGCAACAGAGATGAAATTACCCACCTACTTATCTAAAGTCAGAAATAATTATTTCTCTCTCCTATAGTTTAACTCTGAGACGACACAGATGTAGACAGTAGAGATTTCTTTATCTCTTACAAATATTATTTTCTAATGTAATAGAAGTAACTTATGCCAGTGCATATTACATTCTTGCGATATTCCATACACACACACACACACACACACACACACACACAAGGCAAAACTTAGGAAAACATCACATAGAAAAAATAGTTCAAAATGTAGGCATATTATGAACTACAAAAATTATTAAAATCTCCCAAGTGTTAGACTATCTTAATACCTTTTGGGAGAGAGTTGACACCAGAGAAGGAAACTCTTTGGTTCTGATGTCCATGACAATGTCTTTTTAGACTACAAGAAAGCACCTACTTTCAGCTTCTTTACCTAAGTTCTTTCAGAGCTGATAATCTTTGTGATAGAGTGCTATAGTGGAAATAACATTAAACTATTCCCTTGGGCTGAATTGATAGACAAAGTAGAACTATTTTTCCCAAAGAGTTGGTGGAGGATATATTATTTCACCTCCCCTTACTCTTGATAGCTATTTTAAAGAAAGATTGCTCCATTTTAGTGTTCAACAGTCTGAAGAGATTTCATCGTCAGGGAATAATAATTTTCTCAGCAAAATTTAGCTCCTCAATATTTTTTGGACATATGCCAACATGTACACATTTAGATACACCTTATTATAAAACTGTTTTAATGGATCTTCATGATCTAGTAAAAGAGAAAATAATGTAGCTCATGAATAGAGGAGAAAAGCTTAGCCCATTTCATAGCTTTTGTAAGATTGCTCCTGCCTGACTGATTTACCCAAGAACTTTATCAAGGGCAACTGGAATTGTCACCCAATTTATATCCACGACAACTGAGGGGATTGGAGTGATGTGTGAACAGCTATTTGTGAAGGTAGAGCTGTTAACCACAGATGGTCACCTTGTCCCTTAGCCATTCAGTCCTTATAGCCACTGGATTATGTAAAAGATGTAAGAGGGTATATGTGAAATGAAGTGTTGTAGAGGGTGATAGGGTCTTCCATTACAAACAAATCAATCATTTTAACTAAAACTTCCCTTCTTATCATTGGATATTCCTGAGATATTTGAATTAGGTAAGCATTGCTTTGAAAGTACTATACAGCATGGTTTAGAGCAGAAATTACCTCATATTTGGTTGTGACCCAGCAGTAATATTTTCTGTCACAAATCAGTAAGTGGATAGAGACACCAGAGCCAGTCTCAGGTGGAGAAAACACATTTGCAGTACTGATATTTAGCCAGCATGTACTAAAATGGCCTTCCGGTGTTTATGGCCATATGGCTTCCCAGTGTTTATGACCATTTCTCTTCCAGTCACTCTGGTGTCTACTCTGATGCATCAATACCTGTGCTCTGTCAGCTGATGCAAATTTTGAATATGACCCTTGCATATAGCAATACAATGTAAATCAATGAGATAAACCATTCAGGTGATAGGATTTGGAGGAAGATTAAAAACAAAAATATAAAATGCAGTAAAGCCAGATGAATTAGTGGCTTTCAAGAGAAAATGAGGCTTTCAAGTTCAAAATGAATTTTGAACTTACATTGAAATTTCCAAATATTAGAAAATAGTATCAGGTTTGAACTAATGGATTGTTACACCTAAACTGTTGGCCACTTTGGTTTTCTAAGACTTCAGATTGTTTTAACCTAGTAGTTCTCATTTCTTCTGCATTTAAGAATCATCTGGGGAGTTTAAAAAAAATATGGACACACAAGTTATGCTTCAGACCAACTGAACAGCTTCTGAGAGTAGGGCACAGTGATAGATATTTATAAAAGGCCCCCATGTCATTATAACTATGGTCACATTTTCCCAACAAATCTAATTCTTGATTTTAAGGTCATGCCTGAGTACTGTCATTAGCTAGTGTTATGTGCTGAATTATGTCCTCACAAAACTCATATGTTAAAATTCTAACCCCCAGAACCTTAGACTGTGACCTCATTTGGAAAATGAGTCATTGTAGAGGTAATTAGTTAAGATGAGGTCATACTACTCTTAACTACAGAGCACAAACTGGTGGTTACCAGAGGGGTGATGATCGGTAGGGGGATGGATGAAATAGGTAAATGGGATTAAAAGTACACTTGTGATGAGCACTGAGTAATGTATAGAATTGACAAATCACTATATTGTGCACCTGAAACTAACATGACACTGTATGTTAATTATACTGTATTTAAAAGGAAAAAAAAGAAGAAAAATAAGGTGATTCTAATGTAGGGTGGGCCCCTAATACCAATGATGTCTATATAAAATGGGGAAATTTGGACACAAGCATACAGGGAGAACACCACGTGAAGATGAAGGTAGAGGTCAAGTGATGTAGCAGAAGCTGAAGAATGGATGCCAGAAAACTATCAAAAAATAGGAGAGAGCTCTGGAACACTTCCCCCCTCACAGCCACAGAAAGAACCAACTCTACTGACACCTTGATCTTGGATTTCTAGTTTCCAGAACCATGAGACAGTGGATCTCTGTTGTTTAAGCAACCCAGTGTATTGTATTTTGTCACAACAACCCTTGCAAATCCATACAGTTAATGGCACAATCTCTGCTTTTGCTTAATTCTGAGTCTTGTTTTCCTCCTATGCACAATGGAGATATTCAATCTACTGATCATGGAATTTATGTTTATGTAATACAGCAACTCTCTGCTTTCTTTTTGCTTTCCTATGGAAAAATGAAGTAGCTTATTATTTTTGTCAGCTTTCCCTCTAGTTGAGCAACAAATTGTCTTGGTTTCTTCACTAGAGTATCATTCATTCATGTCCAGTCAGTGCAAGAAAACCCTGGTTATCAGGGAGTAGTCCTTTACATATGTTCCCCTAATCCATTTAATGAACACCAAGAGAAGAATTAAACTTCTAAACTCATTGAATGTGAAGTCAGGTGTTACTATGCCTTAAACTCCCTATCAAGACTTATTCAAGATGCTTCCCACTGATCTCTAGGAATATATTAGGGATGTCCCATTCAGGAATTGATCAGATCACGGTGCTCATCTTACTGTCCAGGGAAAAATTCTCATAGTATCACTGCTGGCAAACCAGTCCTTTCACAGAGTGAAAATGTAAACTTACTCTGTAGGTGTAGGAAAGAAACCACAGGGAAGGTAATTCTAGATAACATATTTTTCACTACAGGAGTTTTAAATTAATGCATATATCAGAATCCAAGGCTCAAGATGAGAACAGGGAAGTAAAGGAAAAGAATAGTGGCAGTGATTGGCAATAGCAACGTGGAACAGTCAGAGTGTGCAAGATCTTTGCGGGAGGAAAATAGAGTATTTAACGACAGAAACAGGAGGGGAGGAGAAAATATTGTTTATAAGGTCATATGGACAGGACAGCATAATGAAATATCTGAGGTAAACAAGTATGGTAAAAAGAAGCCATGAAGGAAAAGAACAGAACACAAGCTGTTGCTGAAAATGTCACCATGGTATAGTAGGAAGAGGTATGATAATACATCACTGTTGAGGGATCTTTGATATTCCTAAATTAGACACAAACAAAATGTAAAGATAAATGAGGATATGAAATAAAATGAGTCACTTGCTTACTAGGGAAAATTTGATTTAGTCATGATATCACACATATTCACAAATAAATGTCTTTTCCTACTAAACTGGATTTTAATTACCTGAAAATACTGGTAATATCACAAATGCTTGAATCTACACAGCATATGAGCCCCTTTGGGCATTGTTACTGAGGTGTTGTTACTTGTCTGACAGGAGTAAAAGAAGAGATTTCCTTTACTGGCATGTGAAACTATAATTTTCACTTCCTTTCTATGGTTTTCACTAAAATCCCCCTCTTGGTAGAATACAGAATTTTTGTTTGGTCTATAGCTCTATATGTTATTACTTAGTTCTAAAGCAAAGACATTTTTATTGTTTTATGGGATATATATATATATATATATACACATATACATATATATATATTTCCACATATATAATAAAATATATATATATCCACATATATAATAAAATATGTATCTCCACATACATAATAATGATATATATAGTATATATATAATTGGTACAGTTCACAAAATATTCCTGGCTTTGCCCTCTTGTGGGTATTCGGTAGGATTTTAGTTGCCAGCCCGTTTGAAATTAAGCATTGCCATTTGATTTTCTTTGGACAATGAAATATAAGTGGTATAACAATAGTCACATGGAGTTAAAAGTGTTAAGAGCCAAAACAAAATTTGCCATATCTTCTCTCCTTCCTTGTTAATCATGGAAGGGTTTGCTGAGACGAAAACTCCAATGGCCTGGGTTCCTGAGTACTGCAATAATCAGAACACTGCCCCCACCCAGTGATCTATGAGGGACAAGAGCCATGAACAAAAATATAAATATTTGTCTTAAGCCACTGAAATTGTAGGATAGTCTGTTATTTCAGCATAATATATCTCATATTTATAGGTACAAAGTTAATGAAACCTTTTATCTTATCATTTTAAAGTACCTGAAACATAACTTATTCCTAACGATTTGAGAACATCAGTATCTACATGAAAGCAATTAGCAATGAATTAGCTTTTAACATCTCACCAAAGGGAAAACAAAACCAAAAATAAACAAAAAATAAGACCTTACCTATCCATCTGAATTTGTCTATTTTCTCCAGAAGATTGTTTTATTCTTATAGAATCAAAATCAGTGACCTTTAACGTATTCTTAGATATTTAAAGGAAATCAAAGAGATGTAAAAATTTTGTTCCACCGATTTATAACTCTTGCCTCCCCTCGCACTACTAAAATAAAAACAACGCTTTTTCTAGAATAAAAACACTTAGGATTGCTTTTAACTAGATATAAATTCACACAGACCCATTGATTTCAATAACCTTGGGAATCTTACAGTATACTGAGTAGTAGTCTGACCTAATTACATGCTTAGCTATATCCTCCCAGCATTCCAAACCAGGTTGGTACTAATGCACAAAGTGAGCATAAAGCTTATCCACCTAACAGCTAAAATCTGTCACATTTGAGAAAAACCCTCTTAAACATTGAGATCTATTGGAAAGTATTTTAAATCTTTTTTGAATTATGCAAAACAAGTGATAAAGGAAAATTGTATTTTATGGAACAACACAGCTTCCTTAATGCAATCTTCTCTTTGCCTAACAATACCTCGTGGGGCACAAGAGCTACCTCTTAGTCTTGCAAATCATTCCTCAATCCTCTCTCCTGAAACTGAGTCTATGTCTCTATTTCTCATTTCTTTTCTGTTAATTGTCTTTACCAGACCTTTACTAGATTAAGTGAGTGAATTTCCAGTTTGGACCCTCTTTTAATACTTTTCTCCATCTCTTACCTACATCAACACAAACAATGGCCCAAGAATTGATCAGGCAGAAGAAATGTAGTAATGAGAAAATTTTTATGGCTATTAAAGTGTACAAGAAAATTTCAATTTTAAACAACATAAATTTATTCAGAAGAGATAGCATTAGCCTAGAATATACATTGAAATGTTTTTTACTTTATTCCTAGCTTTATACTGCTACCATTATTACTATCTTTTTCTTTTTCTAGACTTTATTTTATTTGCTTCTTATATGATATAGTTTATAAAATATGATGTTTATATGGTGATTGGCTTATAAAATAAAAAAGACAGAAGTAAAATTTGATGATGATTAGTTTATAAAATAAAGAGATAGTAGAAAATTTTTTAAACTACATTTTATTCCTAATAACTGAATTTTGGAATGTTAAAGCACAGTATTGATAAATGATTACAAAGCCTAAGTTTAAGTAAAATCACTCTTGAGAAATTTTACATGAACATTATCAATTCATCCTTTTAAGATTTCTATCTAGTGAGCAATTCCCATCTATATTTTCTTCTCTTAGCTATTCTGAGAAGAAGCCACATGGCAGCATTTCATATTTCATAAACTAAATGACAGTACAGAAGTAGTTTCCCATAATGGAGGTGCTTTGGGGAGTTGAAAACTATTATATGACTCATCAGCTTCAAATAATTCAGCTGCTGGAGATGAAGGGTAATATCTCTTATTGAAAGCAGAGTTGAAAGAAGTATTTTCATGAGAAAATTTTCAGAAACTCCCTGCATAACATATAGTGCAAAATTGTGACAGGTTTATACTACGCAGTTCTACGTAATGGCTTAGGGGAAACCAAATCAACAAGAAATAGCTACAGGAGAAAAAAAAAAGGATGTTCAGGACAGATAGTGGGGAAATTTGGTGACTGAAGCTAACAGACTGGCTTTCAGGTATATAAAATGCTTCTTTCAAGAACCTCAGAATCAAATGAGATTGAATAAATCTTATAGAGAAATCTGGTTCTCCTGGTGTGATTATCACCAGACTTGGATAATCACTTAGGGGAAGAGTATTAACTCTTTGTCGTCAGTAGAATGTCATGTACTGAGTGTGGTTTAAATAATAACCTCGTAATAGGACTACTTTATTATCAGGGCAAAGCTAATTTACCATTGTCCAAAGTTAATCTTTAATTATAAAAAAGACATTTCAAAATGGCATTTCTTTTGTAATACTTAATGTTATGCAAACAATGGTACTTAATAAATATGTTTATGACTGTCTAATTTACCTTTTGTTTTTATAATTATAACATTGGCTCATCACAAGAAGGCGACACTGGTGAGAGTATCTCTCATGGAGATTTTCTTCTCATCATTACAGTGTCCTAGTATAGGCACATGATAATTTATGGAGTAAAGTAATACCAAAAAACTGAGTAAAGAATGAGTTAGGGAAGAATAGCATCTACCTTTGAGTAGGAAAATGTAACAGGTTGTTCTGGTGGCAGTTCTGAGGGAGATCAGAGGAAAGCTTATCATAGTCTTCTTAAAAGGATTGACACACAGATTTGATTTTTTTTTCATTTTTGGTTATATTTCTGTCTATTTCATGTGGAGAGTTAGGCACCTTCATCTTTCTCTTTCCCTCACACTTTTTCTTTCTTCCACTCAATAAAACACAAAAAGCCAAATGCATACAATCATAATCCTATTATTTGCAAAGCTTCTGAAGTAAAAAAGAAGTACCTGTTTCCTGCAGCCCAACAATAAACAGAGCACATTAAGTGTATGGGCACATTCAGTTACTACTTAGCTGACCAATGATTTGTTGTTTGGTAGTCTGTTTTTATGGGCATTAAATTGTAAATGCAACTGCCATGAAATGGTTTGAATTGTAACATTGATGGAAATGTGTTTGCTAAGTGATTCCCTAAATTACTTTATGGAGTATAAAACATCTGCATTTAGTTGGATTCTATTTGGCTGAAAAATAAACATTTCTAAACCACAGCTTTCATGTCTGATGATGACAATGTACTGGAAAACTTGAAATTGCATGACAATCTAAATATGCTTTTTCTTAAAAAATAAATGGTACTGTTAATACATGACATACTAGGTCATACTTTTTAAATGGCACATTCTTCCTAAAGATATATAAATGTCATGGCATTCTTGCTTATAAAACCAAACCATACACACTCTGATAAATGCTGGATTATAAGAAGTTAACTGCTAGATCTACTTTCAAAAAGGTCAAGTGTGATAATACAGTATGATCTTACAATATTATGCAGGAAACAAGAGTAAAAAGGTGAAGGAAAGATTCAGTACCAAACTGCTCAGTAGTTTTACATTGCTTGTCCAGAAAACGCTAAATTTAGAGTGATACACAGCAATTTTTTGACTCAAAGTCCGTAGATGGCACATTTATCAAGGTATTTCGGATACAACCGAAATTTCAACCAGATGTTTCTCACCAAACAAAACTGAAGGAACACCAGGTGTATTGTAATCAAACTCAATGGAGAGTGGTCTTACAAAGATGTACACATATGTTAGTATAAAAAAGCTATGCAAGTAACATCCCATGAAAGATTTGCACACTTATGTAAATTATCAGCCACAGTAACATGTTTGAAGGAAACGCGACTTTATGTGGTGTCAGTCACTGGCAGTCTCTAATCAAACCCATTCCTATTTCTATAGCATACAGATTCCTCCTTCATTTAAGCAGAAAAAATTAGTATGATTTTTAGTGAGTCATAAAGCTTTTATATTTCAATAATCTTACGACAGTATTTTGATATTTTTTTCTTTCAGTAGATGCAACTAATGTTAAGTCAAATATTTATTGCCTATATGCAAACAGCATCACACGCAAAAGCAGAGGGACAGAAGCAATGTTAAACAGTCAAGTAAGATCAGCAAGTGTCTATGTTTCATAAATATGGTTTTTAAATGGTATCAAACTTAGAAAACTAAGTCCTTTCTTCCTTGGCAATACAAACCTAGCTATAGATAAAGGGCTGTAATACTGTCAGAAAATCTGATTTTTATATTAAGAAATTCTGCCCATTTAGCTATAGCTATAGCTTAAATGAAAAACAAAAAGTGGAATTTCAAAGAACTAGAATGACATTTTGCTATTCCTAATTGAAAGTAGATGGTCAACAAAAAATTAAAATTTTTGTTGAATAAAACAAAATTAAACTATTAGAAAAGGATTTACAGTCAAGTATAAATCCATTATTCAAAGGCATTAGCACACACTTGATCAAAATATGTTAATGTTTTTGAAAGAAAAATTTCTATACACATCTTATGTCAAGATAGACTCAAAATTCATCCAAGTTCTTCAATTAAAAGAAGGCATTTATTCTAATGCATAAATAATGCTTTGGTATGGATTTCCATATTTCATATAATTTTCTGAGCCATAGTTTAATGGTTTAATGTTAATATATAAAATATTAAGTGAATCTATCTTAGACAAGTCATTATATCTCTGGATTAGGGTGTGCTTTCTCTTCCACTAACCAAGGTATTTGAGTCCTTGTCATTAATATCACCTATCCTCTTGTCTGATTCTTTACATGACATCTGATGAAATAATGCCTAACCACTGTCTGCAGATGAGACATCATCTTTGCCTCACTCATTTCCTGATATGTTAATCTCCTCTTAAATCTCAATCTGCTCACTGCCAGTCAGACCAAATGATTTCCTTTATAACAAAGGCTTCTTGCCACTTATAGCATATACATGATTCTTAAGTTTCAGTCTTAAGACATCTGTGGGATTGAAGTGAATGACCATAAAAATATAAACACAGAGATCTAGAAGGTGTTTGTGAAGAGTAGCCTGAGACAAAAGAGCTCCTTTTTTGGATGAATTGTCAGATTGAAGTTCTAGAAAACAAAGAAACAACTGTGTTCATATACCATTCAGGAATTTCCTTCAACCTATTCAGTTTTTGTTACATTAAGTTCTCATTAACTGGCAAAAAACAAAATCAAAAAACAGAAAAACAAAAAAACAAAAAACAAAAAAAAAATCCCTAGGCATTATACAATTCAAAACTTTATTTTCAAGGAGACTTATGCTAAGACAGAGAAATTATCTGTCCATGGTCACATAGCTAATGATTGGATACACCAGATTAAGTGTCCTGACTCATGATAGATACATAACATTTACTAAAATATGCTACGATCATATTAGTGAAATGTCAATTAAATTCACTTTTCAAGGATATCAAATTGACAATCAATTTCTATGTGTACAAATGGGACCATATAGCAAAAGCCCTAAATATTTTCTTTACCCTTTTAGTAATAATTCCTGTTCTCAAAATATCTGAAAATATTTAATAGATGTGTGGAAAGATACATGTACAGAGATGCACATTCCAAAAAGAAATGGTTGTTTATATAGTAATCTGTAGAGCACAATCCACTTCTAGAAATTGTCCCTATGGTAGCTCACAACCACATAATTATTGTGGGTCTATCTATTATTACAGAATATGAATCCTTGGACAAAGTGTTATCAACTGATGAAACCAGATCAGTTAAAATCCTTCACTATATACTTCAAATGATAACTGAATAAAAGTAATCAAAGCATGTGTGTATGTGTGTGTACACATGATGTGCATATGTGTGCAGTGGATTTGTGTGTGTGTGTGTGTGTGTGTGCATGTGTGTGTGTAAGAAGATGTGAGGAGTATATCTTGGTTGTTGTCAGTGGCCATTTTCTAGCCAAGCTGTGGAAGACAGTATACATTCCATGAAAATGAAGTTTATATACAGAAAGAAGCAACTGAAGTTGGCATTCAGAGAAAAGCAGAGATGACAAATCACACACACTCACACATGTACCTAAACAGAGACAGAGAGGCAGACGATCTTGAGGAATGAATTTCTCTTTCAGTTTATTCCTGAGACATTGCTGCATCTGCCTGTGGTTTGGATTTTCAACTCTTTCATTTACACAAAGTACGCTAGTATTCTTTGAGTAAATTACCCTTTCCTCTAAGCCGGCTTGCGGCAGTTTTCTATGATTTCACAACTAATACATCTACTTTATACAAAGAATTATTCATATTAGCTATGAAGGCACATTTCTAGATATAGAAGATAAATTATGATATAATCATAAATGGGTTTTGATGTAGCCTTTAAAAGTCATGTTTGTAACATTATTTATTAAACTGTGAAATTCTAATTAAAATACCAAGTGAAAGAAAGATACAAACAGCATGTATAGTATAATTCTATTTGAAACTTTAAAATTATAAAGCATTTACGAAGAAAAATACCAAAAGGAACTTACAGTGTTTATTTCATGTGTTAAGATTATAGTTATTATTTTTATTATCCTTTTGTTTTTGAACAATTAATATGTATTTCTATTATAATAATAAATGCCTATTTCTATCATGATACACATTATTTAAATTTTGCCTCTGATTAAAAGAAATTTATTCTTTTAAAAAGGTACATCATGGGGCGCCTGGGTGGCGCAGTCGGTTAAGCGTCCGACTTCAGCCAGGTCACGATCTCGCGGTCCGTGAGTTCGAGCCCCGCGTCAGGCTCTGGGCTGATGGCTCGGAGCCTGGAGCCTGTTTCCGATTCTGTGTCTCCCTCTCTCTCTGCCCCTTCCCCGTTCATGCTCTGTCTCTCTCTGTCCCAAAAATAAATAAAAAACGTTGAAAAAAAAATTAAAAAAAAAAAAGGTATATCAAACTCACTTGATCTCAGCACAACTAATGAAAAAAAAATGTTTTGTTTTTATCTATCTCCTTCCAGAATCAAATACATATACATTTTTATATACTTTTTCTTTAAATATTTCTTTGAATGGACCAGATTTAAATACCAATAGCAAAACATTGAAATCATTGGTAGAACTTTTTATTTATTAAAGATTCTTCTTGTGTATGTGTGATCTTCACATAGCTTCCAAGCATCTTCTCCAGTGTAAGCAGTGTAGTTTAAGGAGTAACCAAACTGACTCATGGGTTTAGAATTATCAGTACCATAATCTGGTATTCATAACTATAGATTAAATCAGTGTTTATTTGTTATATACACACAATGGATACCATAGGAAGTAGATACAGAGAAACAAAAAATGTGCATTGTCTCTGCCCTAGAGATGATAAATCACTTTCTCTTGATAAGGACATGGGAATCAATCACAGGAAAGTAGCTGTGTATCATGGGCAACTTGTGAGATTCACACAGTTAAGCCGTAATATACAAACTTGGAGAATACTTGAGAAATGCTCAAGACGTTTGTAAAATTTTTAAACACTGTTTTAGCTGTTCTTTGTGAGTGTCTACAATGTGCCACACTTCAGACTGGGTGCATTTATAGTGCCGCTCTGAAGGAGGCATTAACTGCATGTGGGACATTAGATATGTATATCGATAGGGAGATTAAGTAGCTTGCCTAAAGCTACAATGATAGATACAACCACTATTTGTCTTCAGATCTGTCAGTTTCAAACCCCGTGAATTTAGACTTGAACACTGCCTAAAGCCTGTAGTAACTCTGTAACAGAGTCGCATCCCCTCTGTCCACAGCTTTGAGCACATAGTATATCCTGACCCAACCCACACTGCTTGGACCAGAGTACCACACCTTCAGGGAATTTGTTGACAAGTGTCCAGGGAAGCTCGTGAGTGTTCTATTGTATTGATCAGTGGATTTGGGAGCAGCTGTGCAAATGTGCAGCAGGGGTGAGGCTTGAATGCAGAGCAACAGCTTTTCTGTATAAGTCCAAGTTGCTTGGATGGGAACTCCAGTCTGGCAGCATTTTGAGAAATAACAATGTTCGAGACACTGTATAAAGTCTTAATTAACTTAATACTGAAAACAGCCCTATGAAGCCCTATGAAGTAGGTACTACTATGTTGGTTTCATGCTATACAGTTCAGGAAAGTGAGAAAAGGAAGAGAAAAATTAGCTTTTGTAAGATCCCAAATAGCAAATAGTGGAATCAGGATTTGAATTTGGACATTATGGCTTCCCTCTTTATACATTGCACCATCCCTATCTACTTTCCCAGCATGTCAGAGAAATTCATTTAGTGTTATTTCAATGGTCTGCAATCCCAGCATATTGTGAGCCTTCGCTTTCTACCTTCCGAATATTTCTTCTATCATTGTCGTGTGTGTGTGTGTGTGTGTGTGTGTTTATGGTTTTGTCCTTGTAGATTTGTGGCTTAAAATTCCTTTTTTATTGTCATATTTGTTTCATTTTGGAGAAAGCAGGTGCAAATATGCATATTTGTCCCAATCTTCAATGAGAAACCTAATTTTTTAGATCAAACATCATGGGAAGGAAATACAAGCAGCAGAGGATAAGAGAAATAAAAAAAGAATAAAGACTGTTGAAGAAGAAAAAATAAAGTTAGCACAATTGATCTGGTTTCTCTGAGCATTATTCAATATACAGTAACTTTTAACCCAGCAGAGGTTCTTAACCCTGCACTGCAAGTGCTGAGAATTACAAGTAATTCTAATTAGATAAATAAAATACAAAGTTAACTCAGTACAGAAAGATAAGTTCTAACAAAAAATAAAATTGGCAAAGCTGCAAATAATTGTATAGTTTTCACTCTTTGAAATGTCATAGAAGTGCATTTTCTTTTTGTTCTGCATGTTCTCAAATGGCAGATCACCAGATACAAATGCTGATAGCTATACCCGATAAGAGATGGAATGATACAACAAATACAATGGTTGTTATTTTAGCATCTTCAAAATACATTCAAAATGAACCAGAGCCCAGGAAAAATGAATTATTTTAAAGCTTTGCATATGAAACTATTAAGGCAATTATTTTCTAATATTCCTAGTTAATAAAAAAAAATAATCCTATTATGCAAAAAAATGTTTTTAATCTTATTTTATTTTCCTTTTTCTATGACCTTTTAATAATAATCTTGTCATGCAACAGAAATGCTACCTTGCCTGTCACTCCTTAATAATAAATTTACTACACATAATAATTCTGGTTCACCAGTCTTTGGAAGCCCACCTATTAATTCAGATATATTTTATGTTGTATGATATTCCTTTCTCTAGTAAATAGTATATTTCGAGCCTATCATTTTAATTGAAGACAATAAGACCATAAATATCTTATCCTCCTTCCAATATAATTTAAACTTTCATTACCTAAATTAAAATTGTCCTCATTCTCCACTTCTCAAAAATCTCATTCTCCATTATACCAGTTAAAGGTGCTCCTTGATAAATCTGGTGGTTTTCTATCATATTTATTATGATAAAAGACTCTAAGGGGGTGGGGGGAAACGTGCTCAAGGAATACCCTATCCTCAGGAAGAGACTTAAGAAACATCTGAATACCCTTTTCATTTCCCAGACATGATTTCAAGATCACAAGTGAAAAGAAACATTTTTGATATTTTATTATGCTTAAAAATATATGTGCATTTGAGGATATTTTTTCTTTATCCAGTGCTCATCTGGATCTGCTTCCAAACATCTAAGATTTTGTCTTTATTTCAGTGTGTCTTGTTTCATAAGAAAGAGTCTTCATTTGAGATTGGTCCCTTGATCGATCTCATTATTGACAAATAAATTCCTGGGTATGGGCTCAGAATTTTCAAAGGAAATCACCAGTGATGTATGAAGGGTTTGCAACAGGGTCCTATAATTGTCTAGAAAAGAGTAGCTTACAAGTACTGTTCTAATTATTTCCACTTTCTATCTCAGTGAACTCCAAGGGTGTTTTATTTGCAACTGGGGTAACATTTTCCATTTTTCAGATTTTACTGATCAGGCTGTGAGACAATCAAATAATGTTTGTGATCCTGATTACAACTGATTTTGTCCTTGGAGCAAACTGAATAAAGCAAAAAGATGAAAAAAGGAAAAAAGGAAAAAAAAAAAAAACAGTCTCAACCCTTACACAGGAATTCTGGAAACAAGAATATAAAGTAGTTTTATAGAGAAACAGATTTCCTTCCTGATTTGCCTAAAGTGAACCATGTTTCCATCCCTGAGTATAAGTCTAGAAGTACAGACACACAGACTTCACCTTTGAATGTAAGGTCTGTGCGATTGGCGGCTTTGTTGATGTTATTTATACCAATGTATCCTGTTACACAAAAACTGCTTGTTATATGGTAAATCCCTATAAAATATGATAAATTAACAAAAATTAAATTATTATCCAGTCGTGGGTCAATTGTTTACTCTTGGGTCTGAGAAATGGAAATGGTTATTCTGTAAACAAAGCAGTCGGAAGTGAGGAATAGGACAGAGTCTACAGAAAAGCAAGACATTGTTAAGAGAAGAAAGGACAATAAGAATTTAAACAGAGCAAAAACCAGGGAGATATTTTAACTGACAGGAATATACATTGTATATTTCCTTTCCAAGTTCTCAACATGTTGGGCAACTCTTGTTATCTTTTGTATTCTTCATTATAGCCTTTCTAACAGGTGTGAGTTGATATCCTTGTTTTTGACTTGCATTTTCCTCATAATTTGTGATATTTATCATATTTTTGTATATCTGTTGGCCATTTGTATGTCTTCTTTAGGAAAAGTCTATTCAAGCACTTTACCTATTTTCCAATCAAATCATTTTTTATATTAAATTAAATTAAATTTAATTAATTAATTAATTTATTTTTGCTATGACTTGTGTGGGTTACTTACATATTTTGGAAATTAACTCCTTATCAGATATATGGTTTACAAATGTTTTTGCCCATTCTGTGGGTTGCATTTTCATGTTGTTGATTGTTCCCTTTGCTGTACAGGAACATTTTAGCTTAGTGTTATGCCATCTGTCTATGTTTGTTGTGTTTACCTGTACTTTTTGTTTTTTTAATTTTTAATGTTTATTTTTGAGAGAGTGAGAGAAAGACAAAGCACAAGTGGGGAAGGGGCAGAGAGAGAGGGAGACACAGAATCTGTAGCAGGCTCCAGGCTCTGAGCTATCAGCAGAGAGCCCAATGCAGGGCTCAAACTCATGAACTCTGAGATCATGACCTGAGCTGAAGTCAGAAGTTTAACCACCCGAGCCACACAAATGCCCCCATTTTCCTGTACTTTTGATGTCATGTTCAGGAAAACATTTCCAAAACCAATGTCATAAGGCTTTTCCTCTATGGTTTCTTCTAGGAGTTATACCATTTCTAGTCTTACATTTAAGTCTAATCCATTTTGAGTTGATTTTTGTGAATGGTGCAAGATATAGGTGCAATTTCATTCTTTTGTATGTGGATATCCAGTTTCCACAGAACCATTTGCTGTAGAGACTTTTCCTTATTGTGTATTCTTGGCACCCTTTACAAAGATACATGGGCTATATATGCATGTATTTATTAGTGAGCTCTCTATTCTGTACCATTAGTCTATATATCTTTTTAAATGCCAGGACTATAATAATTTCATACTGTGGATTTATAATATATTTTGAAATCATAAATGTGATGTCTACAGCCTTATTCTTTTTTCTCAAGATTGCTTTGGCTATTCAGGGTCTTTTGTGGTTACTCATATGAATTTTAGTATTGTTTTTCCTATTTTTGTAAAAAATTCCATTGGAATTTTGATAGGGACTTCACTAAATCTGTATATCATTTTGGTAATGTGGGCATTTTAACAATATTAAGTCTTCCAATCCATGAGAACAGTATGTCTTTCTATTTATTTGTTCTTCATCAAGATTTTGTAGTTTTCAGTGTACAGATCTTTCACCTCCTTGGTTAAGTTTATTCCTAAGTAACTTATTTTTTCAGGCTGTTGTAAATAGGGTTATTTTCTTAAATTCCTTTCTGCGTAATGAATTGTTAGTATAGAAAAACGTGACTGATTTTATATGTTGATTTTATAATCTGCAATTTTTCTAAACTTGTTTATTAGTTCCAAAAAAATTTTAGTGCAGTATTTAGATTTCTACATATATTAATGTCATCTGCAAACAGAGATAATTTTCCTTCTTTTTTTTTTCCTGATTCAGATACCTTTTATTTATTTTTCTTGCTTGACTGCTCTAGTCAAGTCTAGGACTTCCAGTATTATTTTGAATAAAAAATGGTGAGAATGGACATCCTTGCCTTGTTTCTGATCTCTGAGGAAAAGTTTTTAGCTTTTTACCACTGAGTAGGGTGTTAATTGTGGGCTTGCCACATATGACCTTTATTATGTTGAGATTATTCCCTTATTTTCTTGGTTTGCTGAGGGTGTAATCATGACAGGGTGTTGAAATTGGTCAAATACATTTTCTGCATCTGTTGGGATGATCATGTGATTTTTATCCTTCATTCTGTAAGTGTAATGTTTCACACGAATTTATTTGCAAATGTTGTGCCATCCTTGCATCCCAGTTATAAATTCCACTTGGCCATGGTATATGATACTGCTACAGTGCTGTTGAATTTGGTTTGCTTCTGATATATAAACACAGTGTATCTCTATTTGTATGGATTTTCTTTCACTTCTATCATCAGTGTTTTATAGTTTTAATCACACAGCTGCTGAATATATTATTTTAGATTTATATGGAAGTATTTCATGATTTTGTTGTTATTGTATAGGATATAGTTTTGTTAGTTTCATCTTCAACTACCCCTTACTTGATTGTAGAAATATAGTTGATTTTTATTTTTTTATCTAAAGGCTTTGCTGGACTCACTTACTGGCTTTAGCATTTTTTGATAATTATTTAAAGTTTTCCATGTAACAACTGTTTTATATTTACATAGAGATATTTCTATTTTTTTTCTCTAGAAACTATATGCTTTCTATTTATGTTAACTTACAGTGCTAGATAGAAAATCCAGTACAATGATGTATAGGAGCTGTGAGAGCAGACATCATTGTGTTTGTCCTAAATTTTGTGGGAAAGAGATAAGTTTCACCATTAAATATAATGTTAAGTGTAACATTAGCTGTAGCTGCAGGTACTTAATCCATTTGAAGATGTTTCCTCACTTCCTACTTTGACTTCTTTCCCTCCTGTGTTTTGTGTTGGATGAGCCAGTGCTTATATCCAATCTGATTTTGGATGGACAAATTTTTTCTTAGAGATTACCTTATTTGGTGTCCCTGAAACCTCAATTATTTAATGAATTTAAGAAGATTATACTCTGGCTTTTTCTCACTGTTACATTGTGAGTTGTGCCTTTTTCAGCTCTACTTTCTAGATGAATGCAGAATATACCTTTCTCCTAGGTTAAAACCCATATTCTGAAACGGGCTTACCATGCTGCATGTTTCTAATCCTTTTACCTTTTGTAATTCCCACACAGATGTTTTGCTCATGTTAAGATTACATAAATTCCCCCAAAGTGCCATTGTCTTGCGGCCCAAGAGTTCGAGCATACTTTCATATAAACTCCAAATCTGTCTCCACATTCCCACATAAAATTCACCAAATTCTCTTTCAAATATAAGCATTTTTTTTCACCTGAGATTCTTCCTTGACCACCAACATATGGATGTCGAGACTCTCTCGTGTGTTCTCAAAGCCTTACAGCATCATTCCACTACTCCTAATTTGAATAATCCTCCCCCATCTTGGTAAGCACCAAGAACTGAAAGGCCATTATTATTTTTTTTCAGTGTTTGATATTGGCACTCTTTATGGCAACCAGAAGAAAAGTAGAAACCACCCAAATGTCCATCAACTGATAAACACACTATGTTGTACTGATACAATGGAATATTATTCAACCATATAAAGAAATGAAGTACCGATTCATGCTTTAACCTACATCAACCTTGGAATCATACCAAATGAAAGAAACCAGGCACAAAGCCACATTTTACATGATTCCATTTATATGAAATGTGTAGAATAAATCTTTAGAGTCAGAAAACAAATTAGTGGTTGTGAGAGACTGGGAGAGGGCAGAATGGGGAGTGGTTGCTTAACAGCCACAGAGTGTCCCTTAGGGGTAATGAAAAGTTCTGAAACTAGATAGGAGTGATAGTTGCACAACACTGGGAAGATAATTAAGGCTATTTAATGTGATACTTTAAAATAATTAAAATGGTAAATTATGTATTACATGTGCTTGACCATAAATGAGTGATATAACATATATATAAATGGAAAGAGACAGAGGGAGAGGGAATTTCCATATGTGTCATTAATGCCTACCATTTTCATTGGAAATGTCCCTACCTTATCTTTTTATTTTATGAAATATTATTTGGATGGCATAGTGCTAGTATAAATGAAAATGGGCTGATTTTTAGTTTCTGTCACTCCTCTACTAGAAACAGAGAGCCTAAACTTTAGAAATTAAATTCTAGTGGCTCCTGGGTGGCTCAGTTGTTTCGGCATCTGACATTCATTCAGGTCATGATCTCACGGTTAGTAGGTTCAAGCCCTGCACTGGGCTCTGTGCTAACTGCTCAGAGCCTGCAGCCTGCTTCAGATTCTGTCTCCCTCTCTCTCTGCCCCTTCCCTGATTGCTCTCTCTCTCAAAAATATGTTCTAGCAAACATAACAACTCAAATAACCAATTTTATTAAAAAGCAGAAAACTATACTTTTAAAACATGTGTTTTGACTTGAATTTCATTCTATCATTTGAGATAAAAGTGCATTATGATCTTTTTGTGAATATTTCTGAGCATATGTGAATTAAAACTAAGCTATCACATTATATATATTAGAGCCAAGCAATGCTTTAGATCTGTCTTTCCCGGAAGAATGGAACAATGAACAGTGTTGGAAAGTAATAGTCCCACATACACGGAAGTGTTTGCATATTATATAAACCAGCTGGAGACAGACTGTGGTAATAAATATTAATATAAATATCTCCTTTTTTTGTCTCAGACTTATGCAACCATCACTAACATTTTCTTCAAAACATTTCCTCATTTCTCTCTCTTGCACACTAACATAGTTTCTTTTATTTATTTATTTATTTTTAATCTCTAAAAGATTTGTGTGTACGTGTGTATTGTTCATGATAACATTTTGGGGAAGATTATGTGGTGAAATTGCTTATTTAAAGAAACTTGACCTTTCTTCTCTTAGTTAAATTCGTACTTGATTATGGCATTTCCAGTTTGATTTCCCATCAGTTAATGGATTTGATGAAAGCCTAAATTTATTTTGATATAACGAGGGCCCTTAGATTGTATATATACCAAATATTTTCCTCTTTTCGGTGGAGGTATTTAGTATTTCTCTTTAAAATGAAGCTAGAGAAATGCTTCAATATTAACAAATGACAGGCTCACCGCATCCTGCTGATCACTTAGATTCTACCCACATCTGCCTAAAAACCCAGAAAACCGCCAGAAGACTAGCAGAATGGATTCTACAGAGCCAAGCGCAGACAAGAGGCCCACAGAAGTGGGTAGGAAGGGTGGAGAGGCGGTGCGCACTACAGGGATTGGCAAGAGGGAGCCAGGGCAATGGAGGGGCAGCCCACCCGGCAAGGCAGAGTCGTGGAGTCTGGCTTGCAAAAGTGGAGGGACCGGGCGGAGTGAGTTCTGACAGCCAGTGGGACTTAACATCTGGAATGTTATAAGTCAATAGCTCTGCTCCACGAATGGGAGGGCTAGAGGTCAACGGGAGGGAGAGTTGTTGAGACTGGGAAGACAGAGCTCAGCATGGTGGGGAACAAAGGCGCTGGTCAGTACCATCTCCCTTGCCCATCCCCCAGCCAAAATCCCAAAGGGAACCAGTTCCTGTCACAGAACTTGCTTGCACGCACAAACACCCAAAGCTATGCTTCTGTGGATCCATCCCTCCTACAGGTCTGCCTCCCTCCCGGTGCCGCAGAGCCCCTCCCGCAGCTGACCACCTAAGGCAAAGTGATCTGAGCCTGCCCCTCTCACCTCTGTCCACCTTGCGGATCCACCCCTGCTAATACACCAGATACCATAGAAGCAGCACCACAAACCTGGCAGTGTGCAAGTAGCCCAGACAGGGGCCACACCACTCCACAGTGAGTCCTGACCCTGGGAGAGGGGAAGATAAGGTACACACCAGTCTGCCTGGGGCCCCAGTGGTGGGCTGGGGGCAGACATCAGGTCTGACTGCTGCCCCGCCCACCAACGCAAGTTACTCCAGACAGCACAGAAGTGCTCTGCAGTTGGGCGCCACCCTAGAGACTATCCAAAATGATGAAACTGAAGAATTCTCCTCAAAAGAAACTCCAGGAAGTAGCGACAGCTAACATATTGATCAAAACCAACTTAAGCAATATAAAGGAACATGAATTAAAAAATAGTCATAAAATTAATCACTGGGCTTGAAAAAAGCATAGATGAAAGCAGATAATCTATTGCTACAGTGATCAAGGGACTAAGAAACAGTCAGGAGGAGCTAAAAAATGTCATAAATGAGGTGCAAAATAAAATGGAGGTGACCACAGCTGGGATTGAAGAGGCAGAGGAGAGAATAGGTGAATTAGAAGATACAATTATGGAATAAGAGGAAGCTGAGAAAAAGAGAGAAAAAAAATCCAGGAGTATGAAGGGAGAATTAGAGAACTAAGTGATGTGATGAAACACAATAATATCTGTATAACAGGGATTCCAGAGGAGGAAGCGAGAGAGAAATGAGCTGAAGGTGTACTTGAAGAAATCATAGCTGAGAACTTCCCTGATCTGGGGAAGGAAAAAGACATTGAAATCCAACAGGCACAGAGAACTCCCTTCAGACGTAACTTGAATTGATCTTCTGCATGACATATCGTAGTGAAACTGGCAAAATACAAGGATGAAGAGAAAATTCTGCAAGGAGCTAGAGATAAACATGCTCTAACATATAAAGGGAGACTGATAAGACTAGTGATGGATTTATCTACTGAAAGTTGGCAGGCCAGAAAGGAATGGCAGAAAATCTTCAATGTGATGACCAAAAAAATATGCAGCTGAGAATCCTTTATCCAGCAAGTCTATCATTTACAATAGAAGGAGAGATAAAGGTCTTCCCAAACAAACAAAAACTGAAGGAATTCATCACCATTAAACCAGCCCTACAAGAGATCCTAAGGGGGATCCTGTGAGACAAAGTACCAGAGACATCACTACAAGCATGAAACCTACAGACATCACAATGACTCTAAACCCATATCTTTCTATAATAACACTGAATGTAAATGGACTAAATGCACCAACCAAAAGACATAGGGTAGCAGAATGGATAAAAAAACAAGACCCGTCTATTTCCTGTCTACAAGAGACTCATTTTAGACCTGTGGACACCTTCAGATTAAAAGTGAGGGGATGGAGAACTATTTATCATGCTACTGGAAGTCAAAAGAAAGCTGGAGTAGCCATACTTATATCAGACAAACTAGACTTTAAATTAAAGGCTGTAACAAGAGATGAAGAAGGGCATTATATAATAATCACAGGGTCTATCCATCAGGAAGACCTAACAATTATAAATGTCTATGTGCCAAATATGGGAGCCTCCAAATATATAGAACAATTAATCACAAACATAAGCAACCTTATTGATAAGAATGTGGAAATTGCAGGGGACTTTAATACTAAACTTACAACAATGGATAGATCATCTAGACACAGGATCAATAAAGAAACAAGGGCCCTGAATGATACATTGGATCAGATGGACTTGACAGATATTTCTAGAACTCTGCATCCCAAAGCAACAGAATATACTTTCTTCTCGAGTGCATATGGAACATTCTCCAAGATAGATCACATACTGGGTCACAAAACAGTCCTCAATAAATGTAAAAGAATTGAGATCATACCATGCACACTTGAATACCACAATGCTATGAAGCTTGAAATCAACCACAGGAAAAAGTCTGGAAAACCTCCAAAAGCATGGAGGTTAAAGAACACCCTACTAAAGAATGAGTGGGTCAACCGGCTATTAGAGAAGAAATTTAAAAAATATATAGAAACAAATGAAATTGAACATACAACAATCCAAATGCTTTGGGATGCAGCGAAGGCAGTCCTGAGAGGAAAATACTTTGCAGTCCAGGCCTATCTCAAGAAACAAGAAAAATCCCAAATACAAAATCTAGCAGCACACCTAAAGGAAATAGAAGGAGAACAGCAAAGACACTCCAAACCCAGCAGAAGAGAAATAATAAAGATCAGAGCAGAAATAATCAATATAGAATCTACAATCAACGAAACCAAGAGTTGGTTTTTTGAAAATATAAACAAAATTGACAAACCTCTAGGCAGGCTTCTCAAAAAGAAAAGGGAGATGACCCAAATAGATAAAATCATGAATGAAAATGGAATTATTACAACCAATCCCTCAGAGATACAAGCAATTATCAGGGAATACTATGAAAAATTATATGCCAACAAACTGGACCACCCGGAAGAAATGGACAGATTCCTAAGCACCCACACACTTCCAAAACTCAAACAGGAAGAAAGAGAAAACTTGAACACACCCATAACCAGCAAAGAAATTGAATCAGTTATCAAAAATTTCTGAACAAATAAGAGTCCAGGACCAGATGGCTTCCCAGGGGAATTCTACCAGACATTTAAAGCAGAGATAATACCTATCCTTCTCAAGCCAATCCAAAAAATAGAAAGGGAAGGAAAACTTCCAGACTCATTCTATGAAGCCAGGATTGCTTTGATTCCTAAACCAGACAGAGACCCAGTAAAAAAAGAGAACTACAGGCCAATATCCCTGATGAATATGAATGCAAAAATTCTCAATAAGATACTAGCAAATCGAATTCAACAGCATATAAAAAGAATTATACACCATGATCAAGTGGGATTCATTTCTGGGCTGCAGGGCTGGTTCAACATTTGCAAATCAATCAATGTGATACATCACATTAATAAAAGAAAAGATAACCATGTGATCCTGTCAATCGATGCAGAAAAAGCATTTGACAAAATTCAGCATCCTTTCTTAATAAAAACCCTCGAGAAATTCGGGATAGAAGGAACATACTTAAAGATCATAAAAGCCATTTATGAAAAGCCCACAGCTAACATCATCCTCAATGGGGAAAAAGTGAGAGCTTTCCCCCTGAGATCAGGAACATGACAGGGATGTCCACCCTCACCACTGTTGTTGAAGATAGTGTTGGAAGTTCTAGCAATCAGACAACAAAAGGAAATCAAAGGCATCAAAATTGGCGGGATGAAGTTAAGCTTTCACTTTTTTGCAGCGACATGATATTATACATTGAAAATCTGATAGATTCCACCAGAAGTCTGCTAGAACTGATACATGAATTCAGCAAAGTTGCAGGATATAAAATCAATGTACAGAAATCAGTTGCATTCTTATACACCAATAATGAAGCAACAGAAAGACAAATAAAGAAACTGATCCCATTCACAATTGCACCAAGAAGCATAAAATACCTAGGAATAAACCTAACCAAAGATGTAAAAGATCTGTAGGCTGAAAAGTATAGAAAGCTTAGGAAAGAAATTGAAGAAGATATGAAGAAATGGAAAAACATTCCATGCTCATGGATTTGAAGAATAAATATTATTAAAATGTCAATGCTACCCAAAGCTATCTACACATTCAATGCAATCCCAATCAAAATTGCACCAGCATTCTTCTCGCATCTAGAACAATCCTAAAATTTGTATGGAACCACAAAAGACCCCAAATAGCCAAGGTAATTTTGAAGAAGAAGACCAAAGCAGGAGGCATCACAATCCCAGTCTTTAGCCTCTACTACAAAGTTGTAATCATCAAGACAGCATGGTATTGGCACAAAAACAGACACATAGACCAATGGAATAGAATAGAAACCCCAGAACTAGACCCACAAACGTATGGCCAACTAATCTCTGACAAAGCAGGAAAGAAGGTGCTGGGAGAACTGGACTGCAGCATGCAGAAGGCTGAAACTAGACCACTTTCTCACACCATTCACAAAAACAAACTCAAAATGGATAAAGGACCTGAATGTGAGACAGGAAACCATCAAAACCTGAGAGAAGAAAGCAGGAAAAAAACCTCTCTGACCTCAGCTGCAGCAATTTCATACTTGACACATCCCCAAGGGCAAGGGAATTAAAAGCAAAAATGAACTATTGGGACCTCATGAAGATAAAAAGCTTCTGCACTGCAAAGGAAACAATCAAAAAAACTAAAAAGGCAACCAACAGAATTGGAAAAGATATTTGCAAATGACATATCGGACAAAGGGCTAGTATCCAAAATCTATAAAGAGCTCACCAACCTCACACCCGAAAAACAAATAATCCAGTGAAGAAATGGGCAGAAAACATGAATAGACACTTCTCTAAAGAAGACATCCGGATGACCAACAGGCACATGAAAAGATGCTCAACGCTGCTCCTCATCAGGGAAATACAAATCAAAACCACACTCAGATATCACCTCACGCCAGTCAGAGTGGCTAAAATGAACAAATCAGGAGACTGTAGATGAACCCTCTTTCATTGTTGGTGGGAATGCAAACTGGTGCAGCTGCTCTGGAAAACAGTGTGGAGGTTCCTCAAAGAATTAAAAATAGATCTACCCTATGACCCAGCAATAGCACTGCTAGGAATTTGCCCAAGGGATACAGGAGTGCTGATACATAGGGGCACTTGTACCCCAATGTTTATAGCAGCACTCTCAGCAATAGCCAAATTATGGAAAGAGCTTAAATGTCCATCAACTGATGAATGGATAAAGAAATTGTGGTTTATATACACAATGGAATACTATGTGGCCATGAGAAAGAATGAAATATGACCCTTTGAAGCAACGTGGATGGAACTGGAGAGTGTTATGCTAAGTGAAATAAGTCATACAGAGAAAGACAGATACCATATGTTTTCACTCTTATGTGGATCCTGAGAAACTTAACAGAAGTCCATGGGGATGGGGAAGAAAAAAAAAGAGGTTAGAGAGGGAGGGAGCGAAAGCATAAGAGACTCTTAAAAACTGAGAACAAACTGAGGGTTAATGGGGGGTCAGAGGGAGGGTAGGGTAGATGATGGGTATTGAGGAGGGCACCTTTTGGGATGAGCACTGGGTGTTGTATGGAAACAAATTTCACAATAAATTTCATATTTTAAAAAAAGTGATTGGATGAGAAAGCCACAGATGTAAAAACAATATTAAAAAATGACATATCTTTTCTAAGAGATATTGAGATACCCTAAATATTAAACTTATTTTCTTATATTCATAAACTAATAGCAAAAGATGCTCATCTAGATTGTATTAGGAGAGATAGAGAGTCCAAGTTCCATGTTGGATGGGAGGAGATTTATGTGAATAAACATGTACCAGTGAATTCTAGAGAAGGGAAAAAAGGTCATCTATGAGAATCAGTGCTTTGAGATTATGATGTAAATGGAAAAAGCAGAATAAAATGTATATTACTTATCTTTTTGAGCCCAACGTTGTATACACAGAGAATGAAACAAAATAGTAAACAATAATGGTTTTATAATTAATCTAAGAAACGTTCTTGCTGTGTGATTACACGAATGTGAAGAGAGGACAGGAATAGAGGTGTCAGACATACAACCATCATGTTTGGGAGATATGCCTTGTTGCTGTGATTTGCATTGATTTGTAATCATGCAGGGTGGAGTTTTGTCTCTCTCTATCTTTTTTTTTTTTTTGCTTCAACTTCTGCCTCCCCCTCTTCATTCTCCTCTTTGTTCCTCCACATGTGTTTGCTGTAGAAGTTGGATTTTGTGGTTCCAAGTATGATACACCATGAAATGAAACCCAGAAGGCTTGGAACCACAGGGTTAGTCAATGTGCTTAGTGCTGGAAGATATTGTGAAGGGATTCTCTTCTACATAGTTAAACATAGAGAGTAAAAATAAAGATAAAGCTTTGTAACTTTGAAATTGTTTTCTCTTTATAGCCTATTCTACAAACAATGAATCCATTAAAAATTTTTTTTAATGTTTATTTATTTTTGAGAGAGAGAGAGGGAGGGAGGGGCAGAAAGAGAGGAAGACACAGAATCCAAAGCAGGCTCCAGGCTCTGAGCTGTCAGCACAGAGCCCAATGCAGCGGCTCTCACTCACAAACCGTGAGATCAAAACCTGAGCTGAAGAGGGCCGCTTAACCAACTGAGCCACCCAGGCACCCCAACAATAAATCCAATTTGAACATAATTTTTAGGCAGATGCAGTACTGCTGAAAAAGATTTCTCTACTATATATTTGCAACATGATGTGCATTTATGCTTTGTGCAGTATACTCAGGGATTTGTTTCATGTAAATCAAGGTAATCTGTCTTAAATGTTATTTGACTACACACAGAGAAGGAAATTCTATATTTCTTAAGAGATACTTCTTTTCTTGGCCTTTATTTGAACTTTTAGCAAGTTCTAGCTTGCATTTAGGAAGAACTATTTTTGTGCTTAAAACATATTTAAGCCTAAGATATGTCAGTGAAAGTACCTTCAAATTTCTGAAATGTTTAAAGAAAATTAATTTTACTAAGACAGTTTTCTTTTAGTAACTTAAAATTTTCCTTTAATATTGAAAGCATTTTTGCCATAAATTTATGGACCAAAGAGCAGGAATTTTCAATGTTTGTAACTCATTCTTTCAGGTTAACACAATCCAGGTTCTTGGAGAATTTTAACTAGAAAAGTAACTTGAATTTTAAAATACTAGTTGGAGTAATGGTGGGAGAGACAGTATAGGAGTATAGGAAAAATTAATCAATTCATATAAAGCAGGAAATAAGACAAAAAAATTTAAGGAAAGAAAATTATCTTAAGAGAATGTCTTAAATTTCCAAGAAAATATCTTCGTGAAGAATTAAATAATAATTTTTGGCATTTATGAATAATCTTTCAAATAATCTTTGTGTTGAGTTATAATCGGAGATATTAATAACTGCCAATAAAACTTGTGAAATATGGCTAAAGTTGTATGTTGAGGATTCTGCTGAGACTCAGATATATGTATCATAAAAAAGAAACTAAGCCTTCAATTTAGTAAGTTAGAAAAAGCTAGTAAGTAAACCCTCCAAAATAAGAAGGAAATATCAATGCAAAAGAAAGAAATTGAATAGATAATACACTTTTTAAATAAAGTTAAAAAAACATTATTTGAAAATTTTATAAACTAGGCCAACTCTGGCAACAATGATCAAAAGAATATACAAACAAGTCGTATAGGGAATATAATTTAGGACATAACTATAAATTCAGTAGTAGCTAATAGAAATCACACTATGAAAAAAATTCAGCCTAATGTATCTTTAACATAGATGAAAAGGAAAATTACAAAATAAATTGGATTAACAAAGCCAGATCATGACTCAGAAATCATAGAAGAAAAACATTAGTGGTGCCATTGCACTAATATAAGCAATACATGAAGAAATTGTACCTGTCAAAAGAAGGAAGAGAGTTTAGAAAGAAGCACTCCTTTAGGAAGTACTTAGCAGATAAATGTACTTTGTGACTAAGTGGTCAAGAAGGATAGGGCAAAAATAAAAGTTGATCTCACATTTCTAGCTTTGGGGATTTCAATATGGGGATCGTAGTTTAAGAACTGAAACAGGTCATATAGTACAGGAATACAGCTGTGGCTTGCTGTGAGAGAGAAAAAAGTTAGGAGAGGCAGTGGGGTCTTCATAAGACATATTAAGATGAAGAGAAAGTAAACTGTTTCTTAGGTGCTCTGTGTCCATTCCCTTCTCTTCCATTTAATAAGCAAATGTTTCTCCAGATACTCATTGTCCCCTTTTAGTTAGCAGCAATGCTATTGGGGGGTTAATTACTTACAGGTATCCGGACTCATCCCTGCTTGTGAATGTTTTAATAATGGTCACTGATCCAGGCCTAAGACAGAGTGGGATGACATCTCACTGACCTCCTAGTGAGCAAAGTTATATATTACTAGCCAAATCAAGGTGAAGCTGAGAACATTTGGTCCAAGATGGTAGGTTGGAAGTGTTCTCTCCAGTAGGAGTGCACAAAGATGTAGCTCTTGCTATTTATTACAAGCAGCCATCTTGTGACCATGAAAGTACAATAAAATCAATACATGAAAAAGGGCAGAGGTGAGAAAATTAAAAACAATTGGTCTAGTTCCCTGATTTAACTGATTTCAAGTCTAAATATGGCTGGACGTTAAGTCGTCCTATGTGTCAGTAAATCCATGAAATTGTTTAAGGCAGCAGAGTGTTGCTTCTTCTTGCTCCAAGTGTGTAATCTTGAGTCAACTCCATTATTTCACTAAGGGAAGTTATGTTCTTTACTTTGCATATGAGAACACACTGGGCTATTTACTTATGTGAATGACTAGTATAAAACTACAAGGATATTAAAATGTTTTTCAGATTTATTATGGGCAGTGTGCATTGCAAATATGCTTGTAGGAAAAATCTTATAGTGCAAAGGATGCTGTAAGAACCCTGTTTGCATTTGCTATTTTTAATTACTTTTAGTCTTTTTTTATGTGCTGCGTTTATTACATTTTAGAAATATGAGAATATGTATAAGAACAAAGTGTGCAGCATTCTAACAAGAATATAAACCTTATTCATATTAATGAAAAGAAATTCTCATAACAGGGAGCATTGAAACATTATAATTTATTAACTGACAGAAAACTAATACTAAGCTTCTACTCAGTCTTACATGTTTGTATCGGGTATTTCTCCTTTGTGTGAAAGGAAGAAAGACTGAGCTAGGTGTGTTGATTATGGAAATAAAAAGATCATTGGTTATCTTCTATATCATATGCTCATTACTATAGGTTGGCCAGCTTAGGTCAGCCATCTAAGAAATAGTTACATCACTCTGTTGTTTGATGAACTCATGTAAATTTACAATGAGTCTTATTTTGCAGTACTTATTTTGAGTCAGAATATTTTTCCTCAAGGGGCACCTGAGTGGCTCAGTTGGTTGAGCAACCAACTTCAGCTCAGGTCATGATCTCATGGTCCATGAGTTCGAGCCCCATGTTGGGCTTTGTGCTGACAGCTCAGAGCCTGGAGCCTGCTTAGGGTTCTGTGTCTCCCTCTCTCTCCACTCCTCCCCTGCTTTCTCTCACTCACTCTCTCTCTCAAAAAAAGAAATAATAAAAAAATTTTAAAAATTATAAAAAAGGAATATTTTTCCTCAAATAAGAAATACATTTATTTCCATCATCCTTTTCCAAATATTTTTAATATGATACACTTTGTCTTCATTTCAACTTGTTTATAGAGATAGTACTACTTTTCCATAGCCTGTACTAATATAATAAATGTAAAGCAACCTTAACTTTTTTTTATATGGTTGTCAATCTGAATTGTGCTATATATAAAATGCCACACTTATTTTGCTATTCAATATATAAAAAGCTAATATATCAATTAACCTGTCAAATGATCAACAAGTAGTTTCCAACTGAAAAACACTATTTTGGGCACAGATGGTATGCATAAGAAATTTTAAGAAATATTAAGCTGGCCACAGACCATAATGACCTAGAGATTTAAATGTCAAGTAAATGGAGAATTTACAGGAACATTTAAAGTTTATTTATTGGATAAATTATAATTATAGTAAATATACTAATTTCATATCTGCCTATTTTTGTAACAAGATTAAATATATATATTGAACAAATTTAAAAGACACTACTAAATATTAAGATAGATCCTTATTGATTAGCTAAATCTTTGAAAATAGAAGAGCATATACACATGAGAAATAGAGTGCTAAAATATAATGCAGTAAAAACTGACAGAATTGAAAGAATAGACAAGTCAAAGTAATAGTCAGAAATTTCGACACATCATTCGAATGGATAATGGATAGAACAATTAGAAAATCAACAAGAATACAGTAGTTGTGATTAAAGTATCAACCATGTAGACCTAAGTATAGAATACTTCATCCAACAACAACTGAATACACATCCTTCACAAAACATGTAGAATGTCTTCAAAGAGAGGTATTATACTCCATAAAACAAGCCTCCATAAATTACATAGGATTGCAATTATACAAAGAAATTTCTTGAACCGCACAAAATTAAATTAGAAATAAAATAGTCAAAGAAGAAATTGCAAGGAGAATTAGAAAAATTCCAAACTGAAAATAAACAAAAACATGACATTAAAGTTTATGGAATACGACTAGAGCAACAAAGAAAATTTTATAGTCTTAAATAAATATATCAGAAAAGAAAAAAAAAAGTCTATTGGACAACGATACAACACCAAAAGCCCAATTTGTAAATTGGGTTGAATAAAAATTTCAAATTTTTGTACTTCAAAAAACACATTTAAGAAAATTGAGGACAAGTCACAGACTGGTAATAATGTTGTCAATCAGATGTCTGAAAGGGACTTTTACCCAGAATATATAGAGACCATTTATAATTCAATAAAAAGTAAAAGAACCCAATTAAAATTTGGGCAAAAGAATTGAATAAAAATTTCACTAAGGATATAGGAATTAATAATAAACACATGAAAAGATGTTCAACTTAATCATTAGAGAAATGCAAATTAAAACCACAGTGAGGTGCTACCATACAAACACTAGAACAACAATTCTATACAAGACAGAAAATGTTACATTTGCTAGGATATGAAAAAGATGTAACTCAACATAGGTGGTAAAGATATAAAATGGTATAGGCACTCTAGAAAATGATTTGGAAGTTGAATTAACAGTTTCTTTTTTTTCTTTCTTTTTTTTCTTGTTGTTGTTAATGTTTATTTATTTTTGAGAGAAAGACAGAGTGTGAGCAGGGGAGAGGCTGAGAGAGAGGGAGACACAGAATCTGAAGCAGGCTGCAGGCTCTGAGCTGTAGGCACAGAGCCCAGCACGGGGCTCCAGTCCATGAAATGGGGAATTATGACCCAGCCAAAGCCAGATGCTTAACCAACTGAGTCACCCATGTGCCACAAATTGGCAGCTTCTTAAATGTTAAACATAAAATGACCATACAACCTAGCAATTTGATTTCTACATTATCCTTCAAGAAAAACAAGAAAAATATCCATGCAGAGATTTGTAGCAGAATTTTTAGAGTAATTTTTTTTGAATAGCCTAAAAGTGGAATCATTCCAAATGTCCATCAACTAATGAGTGGTTAAACAAAATATCATTATAGCATATAAATGAAGTCAGTAGTAAAAAGGAATAAAATAGTAATACAAATTGCATACAAACACTAATAAACACTGCAACATGAATGAACCTCAAAAACACTGTGCTGAGTGGAAGAAGATGCAAAAGAGAACATGTGATTCCACTTCTGTGTGAAGTCCAGAACATGTCAATTTATAGAACCATGGCATTGCTCCTCTGGGGCTGGAGGTGAGGTGAGAGTGGTTGCACATGTGTGTAAGTAGCTGCAAAAAGGGTCTTTTGAAGTGCTGAAAATGTTCTAAAACTGGATTGTGGTAATGACTGCACAACCCTCTAAGTTTAGTAAAACATCATTGAATGGTGCACTTGAAATGGATGAATTTTGTCATATGTGAAGTATACTTCAATAAAGCTATAGAAAAGAGGAAGAGTTAAATTTAAGGAACTGCCTTTTAGTAGACAGAACTAGGTAATGCTATTAATTAATTATTTATTTTTAATATGAAATTTATTGTCAAATTGGTTTCCATACAACACCCAGTGCTCATCTCAACAGGTGCCCTCCTCAATGCCCATCACCCATCCTCCCCTCCCTCCCACCCCCATCAACCCTCAGTTTATTCTCAGTTTTTAAGAGTCTCTTATGGTTTGGCTCCCTCCCTCCCTAACTTCTTTTTTTTTTTTCCTTCCCCTCCCATGGTCTTCTGTTAAGTTTCTCAGGATCCACATAAGAGTGAAAACATATGGTATCTGTCTTTGTCTGTATGACTTATTTCACTTAGCATAACACTCTCCAGTTCCATCCATGTTGCTACAAAACACCATATTTCATTCTTTCTCATTGCCAAGTAGTATTCCATTGTATATATAAACCACAATTTCTTTATCCATTCATCAGTTGATGGACATTTAGGCTCTTTCCATAATTTGGCTATTGTTGAGAGTGCTGCCATAAACATTGGGGTACAAGTGCCCCTATGTATCAGTACTCCTGTATCCCTTGGGTAAATTCCTAGCAGTGCTATTGCTGGGTCAAAGGGTAGGTCCTTTTTTAATTTTTTGAGGAACCTCCACACTGTTTTCCAGAGCAGCTGCACCAGTTTGCATTCCCACCAACAGTGAAAGAGGGTTCCCGTCTCTCCACATCCTTGCCAGCATCTATAGTCTCCTGATTTGTTCATTTTAGCCACTCTGACTGGCGTGAGGTGATATCTGAGTGTGGTTCTGATTTGTATTTCCCTGATGAGGAGCAGCGTTGGGCATTTTTTCATGTGCCTGTTGGCCATCCGGATGTCTTCTTTAGAGAAGTGTCTATTCATGTTTTCTGCCCATTTCTTCACTGGATTATTTGTTTTTCGGGTGTGGAGATTGGTGAACTCTTTATAGGTTTTGGATACTAGCCCTTTGTCCGATATGTCATTTGCAAATATCTTTTCCCATTCCGTTGGTTGCCTTTTAGTTTTGTTGGTTGTTTCCTTTGCTGTGCAGAAGCTTTTTATCTTCATGAGATCCCAATAGTTCATTTTTGCTTTTAGTCTGAAGGGAGTTCTCTGTGCCTCTTGGATTTCAATGCCTTTTTCCTTCCCCAGATCAGGCAAGTTCTCAGCTATGATTTGTTCAAGTACACCTTCAGCCCCTTTTCTCTCTCTTCTTCTTCTGGAATTCCCATGATATGAATATTCTCTCGTTTGATTGCATCACTTAGTTCTCTAATTCTCCCCTCATTCTCCTGGATTTTTTTAATCTCTCTTTTTCTCAGTTTTCTCTTTTTCCATAATTTTATCTTCTAATACACCTATTCTCTCCTCTGCCTCCTCAATCCGTGCTATGGCCGCCTGCATTTTATTTTGCACCTCATTTATAGCATTTTTTAGCTCCTCATGACTATTTCTTAGTTCCTTGATCTCTGTAGCAATAGATTCTCTGCTGTTCTCTATGCTCTTTTCAAGCCCAGCAATTAATTTTATGAGTATTATTTTAAATTCATTTTCTGTTATATTGCTTAAATTGTTTTTGATCAATTCATTAGCTGTAGCTATTTCCTGGAGTTTCTTTTGAGGATAATTCTTCTGTTTTGTCATTTTGGGTAGTCCCTGCAGTGGCTGTAAACTGCAGGGCACTTCCCCTGTGCTGTCAGGAGTAACTTGTGTTGGTGGGCGGGGCTGCAGTCAGACCTGATGTCTGCCCCCAACCCACCGCTGGGGCCACAGGCAGACTGGTGTGTACCTTATCTTCCCCTCTCCCAGGGGCAGGACTCGCTGTGGAGTAGTGTGGCCCCTGTCTGGGCTACTTGCACACTGCCAGGCTTGTGGTTTTGCTTCTATGGGATCTGGCTTATTAGTAGGGGTGGATCTGCAAGGTGCACAAGGGTGGGAGGGGCAGACTCAGCTCACTTAGCTGTAGGTGGTCCCCTGAGGGAGGGGCCCTGCAGCACTGGGACGGAGGCAGACCCCCCTGAGGGATGGATCCACAGAAGCACAGTGTTGGGCATTTGTGCAGTGCAAGCAAGTTTGGTGAGGGGAACTGGTTCCGTTTGGAATTTCAGCTGGGGGATGGGAGAGAGAGATGGAGCTTCCCAGCGCCTATGTCCCCTGCTGAGCTGAGCTGCCTTCCAGGACTCAACAACTCTCCCTACCTGTGTCCTCTCACCCTCCCCGCTCTCTGAGAGCAGAACTGTTGACTTTTAACGTTACAGATGTTAATTTGAGCTGGCTGTCAGAACTCACGGAGTCCAGCCCCTCTGCCTTCCAAGCAAGACTTCGGGGGCTCTGTGGTAATGCTATTAACTTAATGGGAGATTTTAGTTCCCAACCTCTTAGCTAACTTTACTCCCCAATTGAAAAATCACTATGTAGATTTTTTCATTTTAAATATAGAACAATAAAATTTTGAATATTAAAACTTACATCTATTAGTGTCTGGTATAATTTGTTTTAAAATCATTGGGATAGAAAATATCAGGTAGAAAATTGTAGAGTTTCACACAAGTTAACCTAAAGATAAATAATTAAATAAGGAAATTTTGTTTGAATGATTTTCAAATATTAAAGGGATAAAAGCTTTCGGTGTTAAATGTTAAAAACTTCATGTAAGTCTGATAATTTATGTAACTTCTTACAGTCCCTCTTACTAAAGCAAGATGATGAGAAGAGAATACAACTTACATGATACATTAAAAATATGGAAACACAAATAAAAGAATTAAATAATCACTTTTTTCAATTCACCGTTAAACGATCTTTTTGAAAATGTAGGGGTGCCTGGGTGGCTCAGTTGGTAAGTGCTGACTTCAGCTTGGGTCATGATCTCACGGTTCATGAGTTTAAGCCCTGCATTCGGCTCTATGCTGACCACTCAGAGACTGGAACCTGCTTCAGATCCTCTCCCTGTCTCTCTGCCCCTCCCCTGCTTGTGCTCTGGCTCTCTCTCTCAAAAATAAAATAAGCATTAAAAAAATGTAATAAATAACTGGGGGATGCACATAGTTGTATGCTTGTAATAATTTATCCAGGTCTTTATTACAGAGGGTATTAAATGATTTTTGATTATTTTAAGTAAATTAATAATACTTCAGTACTTCATAGTTTGGGACAATGTTCGTAATTCACAACCTCATAGGATGTAAACTTCCAGTGCTTTTTCCAATAGTCTTTGCTTTATTTTCAGATTTCTGTCATTCTTTGATTTTCAGCCAGGTTTAAGATTAGATTACCTAAAAGATTGGAGAACTTTTTTCTTTTTTTTTTGGTGAAGGGCTAGACAGCGAAGATCGCTGACTTCATGGATCTCTGTTGCAACTATTTAACTCTGCCATTGATCATGGACAATATGTAAATGTGCACCCATGTATGTACTCCATTAAAATTTTATTTATGAAAATCAGTGGTAGATAAAGTCTGGCCTGTGAGCTGTACTCTGCAGAACACTGGATTAAATTTAAAACACAGTTAATAAGTAAAGAAACAGTAACAAACAAAAGTTTTATTTTTTTAATGCCAAACTATGGCAAAGTAATACGACCCCTCACCAGGTGTCCTAAACAGTGAGGAGGTGGTATTAATTTTCCATATATATACATATATATATATATATACATATATATATGTATATATATAATTATTTGGCAAATTTGAAGCATTTGAGAAGCACATTTAAGCTCTGAAAGAAAAAGAAGGGAGAACAAAATATACCTTACAGAAATGTTGAGGAAAGGACATCTTTAATGCTCCTTCACAGGACTTAATGGAGTTAAGATCATTGACCATAGAAAACTATCTAGCTGCTATTACTGCTACTGCTGCTATTATTATTTAAAATGTCTATTTATTTATTTTTAAGAGAGAGAGATAGAGCAAGCGGGGGAGGGTTAGAGAAAGAGGGAAACAGAGAATTCCAAACAGACTCTGCAGGGTCAGTGCAGAGCCCAACAGGGGGCTCAAACCCATAAACCTAGAGATCATGAACTGAGCTGAAGTTAGACATTTAAGTGACTAAGACACCCAGGTGCTCTCCCTTACTTTTCCTGTTATGAATGGATTAGCGAATTTGATCATGGAATGACCCAAACGTCACAATAAAGACCTCCCCAGACCTTGTGCTCAGAAAGGAAGAAACAGAATTATCTCTATTTTGCAGATGACATGATTCAATATGTAGACATCCCTAGAAATTCCACAATAAAACTGCAAAAACTAATAAACAAATTCTGTGATGGCTAATTCACATATCAAAGAGATACATAGATAGATGATAGATAGATAGATAGGTAGTTAATCTCTTATTGGTTCTCTTTCTCTGGAAAATCCCGACTAATACAGTGAGTCTCTTGGATTTCTGCATATCTTCTAGGCAGAAGCACTGACAGTTTTTGTTCTGAGTTCCTTTTTCAAGAATTACAAATAGCAGCAAAATATACAATTAGTACCTCCATCTGGAACAGCAGAGGACAGATTTGTTTACTATCTAGTATAACATAATTGCTCCAGTGTAATAATGATCATTTGCCCAGCTACAGGGTAAAGAGCATCTTAATTTGCAGACCTATATAAAAGATTCGGGCTTCCTCTCCTATAACACAATCCACTCCATGTACAGTATTCACTTTATGATTACAGGATCATCACATCATCCTGGGGAAATAAAGACTCAGAAAACCAGAGCAAGAAAATAATGGTCCTCTGACTACTGCTATTTCTATAAGTAATAAACTGTGCTTTGTCACTGACACAGGGATCTCCTACATTCTCTCAGCATCCATGATATCTGCAAGGCTAACTTGTTAGTTTGAAAATAGTGTAAAAATCTCAAATGTTTCATAGTTCTTGATATGACCACCTATGCCTTATAGTTTTTATAATTGAACACAGCACATCATTTTATGCTATTGTAGATAATTTTTAAAAATTTTTTTCTTAAGTTTATTTATTTACTTTGAGAGAGAGGGAGAGATCACAAGTGGGAGAGGGAGAGAGAGAGAGAGAGAGAAAGAGAGAATCCCAATCGAGTGTGGGACTCGAACTCACAAACCATGATATCATGACTTGAGCTGAAATCAAGAGTCAGACGCTTAACAGACTGAGCCACCCAGGCACTCCCTATTGTAGATAAAATTAGGTTATATTTAGGCTAAAGTCATAAAATAACAATAAGTAAAAACAGAATATCATGTCTTCTGAAAATAATGAAGACATCTAATTTAAATGAGAAAACGGTCTCATAGAATGCATTGTTGAGGAAGTGTGATATGCATAATTTTTATACTATACTTGTAAAGTGTATCCAAATATCTCAAATAAAACACAATTAGAGAAGCCAAATGGAATTTTCCCCATAACAGAAGTTGAGCATATTAGAAGGTCAAAATGGTTGTTATGCACTTGGATAAAATGTCTACTTTTTCTTTGTAGTTGGGAAATGTGAGGATAAACCTTTCATGAAATGTTCTTGTAATATAAAGTATTAGTTACTGTTTTCTGTAGAGAGTTCCATTGCTCTATTGTGCCTCTGACAGAGTTCCTTTAATTTGATAAATGTGTTTGTGTTTAATGCAAAATAGTTAAACTACCTGAAATCCTTTATCCTCTGAGCTGTTCTGAATTTACAGAGGCTTCTAAAAAAATACTGCTTGAGGCTGGGAACATTATGAATATTTCAGTGGAACTGAAGCTGTCAAAATATACAGGGGGAATGCTTGTTGGATATGTAGAATAAATGAATGGATCTATGACAATTGAAAATTATAACACACCCTTCTAAACAGATTTGTTCTGTTTTGGAGACTTTACTGGGGAATGGAAATGGCAGGGCTACAGTAAGTTTGGGAAATGACAGCGAATTAAAGTTACTAAATGAATTCAGTAACATATGGTGAATAGAAAGAATATTAAACTTGAAAATATAAATACTAATATCTGTATAATATTGTGAATTATGGCTGGTAGAGGGAAAATGGCTCCGTCTATTTTGTATTCATGTTGCATATTTAACCCCATGATTAGGTAGAAATAAGGAGAAAAACTTTATGTGGTATAAAATGAGAGTTCTAGCAGGTATCCATTGATCTTTGAATTCAACATTTATTTAGCACCTACTTTGTGCCAGCCACTGAGGGATTATAGACCATTATTAGCACTGGAGATTCAAAGAAGACTATGACCTAAGGATATACAGGGCATGAAGGACAGGTAAAGGACGGTTAAGTATCCTCTGTGTGATACATACTAGATAACGTTAAGCTTATATTGCTTAGAAGACACACTGAAGATGGCTCCGACCAAGGCTGTCGTAAGAGGGATCTCCTGAACTGAGCTTCCAGGACAGGTAGGACCCACACAAGCACAGCATAGTAGAAGGGAGGGGCAAGTGTATAGGCAGAGAAAAGAGCAAAGACATAATCCAAACTGGGATCTGCAATTAGTTACTCGTGATTATACTAGAGAATACAAATGACAATAAAGTAAACCTTGATCCAAACCTTGCTTCTGACACTGAATTAGTTACTCGGCTTTATCTGGTGTCCCATGTCTTTTCTGAAAAATAATGTGGGTAAATCAGTTCTTTAACATTTTTTCCAAGTCCAATTATTTATGATTCTTAAAAAAAAGAAGTTTGCTTGGAATACAACTATGGCCCAAAAGCCTGCCCCTAAAATGCTGTTAAGGTGCGATTGTTATCTTTGAAGTTAAAAAAACACACACAAAATTTTAAGGTTGGTGTACATAATCTAATCAGCTTTCCCATATCTTTATTTGATTTTTGCCCTGAAGCCAGGACCTCATGTTATCCAGGAACCACTCTGTGAAGCCTCATTTGGATATACTTGCTGAAAGTGGGATCTCTACATCTTTAATCCTCTTATTTTCTCCTGCCCACCAAAAGAATATCTGTTCTATTGCTTATATCGATATTGAGTAATATGACACATTAATTCATAATCATTAAGTATACCAATTATATTGAAGAGTCTACCTTTACAACTGTATTTTGCAAGGGATTCCTAGAATAAACTATGGTTTAAGCCAGGTTGATACATTGTTAATAGTGGAGTGAGGTCATAATAATAGATGGTAGGAAAAAGATTGAAAATGTCAGAGGTTTTTAATGGCCCTCAATAAACATGCCACAAAAACATCCTTCTCTCTACCTATATCATAAGACAAGTTCTGTTGTTTTCAACATTTGAAAGCTGCAGACATAACTCTATGGGGTTTGAGTTCAAACACAAGAATAAGAGATTCGAACATGCCAAAGAATCAAAAGACTGGGTTTGTGTTGTCTCTCATATTTACCACGTGTGTGTCCCTGCAATGGACTGAATGTTTGTGTCTTCTTAAATTCTTATATTGAAACCCTGTTCCCAGTGTGGTGGTTATTTGGAGGTGAGGAGTCTTGGGAGATAAGGTCATGAGGATGCATGGGATCAGAGCCCTTGTAAGAGTCCAAATTGCTTTCACCCTCTTCCTGCCATTTGAGGAGATGCTGAGAAGTCAGAGTCCTGCAACGTGGAAGAAGCCTTTGACCAGAACCTGAGCACCATGCTGGCATCCTGATCTCATACCTCCAGCCTCTAGAACAGGAGAAATAATCTTCTTTTGTTTATCAGCTTCCTAGTTTCTGGTATTTTGTGAGAGCAGCCTGAACTAAGATAGTCCTTAAGGAATCCACTTTTCCTTCCAGATTATGTTTCTTCTTTCCTTACAGTATAAAATATGTCTTTACTTCTATTATAATAAATCAAGAAATACATCTGGAAGCTCATTATAAAGTTTATAGAAAAATGTAAATACAACTTATCTTCTATTTAATTTTTATTTATATTTTAGTTAATATACAGAGCAATATTGGTTTCAGAAATAGATTATGTAATAACAGAAAAATATATCCAATGATGTAAAAAACACTGAATGAAGGACTATGGTTGAGAAGCTATTATGCCTCTCCCTCTATCCCAGAATCTTTCCTGGGAGAAGTGTGCTTTGAATGATGAGATGGGCTGTAACCTAGTTAAGGGCAGAAGAATCTGCCAGATTCTGTCACAAGGACAGAAAAGGTAAGAAAAGATAAGTTGGGAGGAGTTGGTTTAAAAAAAATAAATAAGTACTGCCTCTAGTGAGGAGTAGTACATATGGGAAGTGGTAGAAAGTGAGCAGTGGGTGACAGTGATAACATCAAAAGACAGATACTGGACTTTGAAGGTCATGTAAGACAGTCATTAAGAGGATATTCTGGGGAAAAGCTGATTGATTGGCTATTTAAAAGGGATACATGAATTGATGAGCAACTAGTATTTTTCAGCTGCCCAATGTTAGAGTACTATAAATCATGAAATTGCATGATTATGTCATCTGCATCCAACTTTTTCTAGAAGAACATGTGTGACATCACACTTCTGATCTCCTCCTACAAGATTCATTTGACATACTTGTTTAGGACATATAAATAGTCACAAAGGAGCTAAGGAAAAGGGAATGAGCCATTGCTGTATACATACTACAAAGCTTTAGTTAACTGAAAATTCTTTGGTAACTTGAGGACCACTCCTTCTCTGATGTTCTCAAGATATCTACCCTTTCAAACCCACAACATTAAAATGAGTCCAACATCTTTTAGGCCTTTCTGTGTTCTGGAGGCAATAAATACCTCATTTTTATAAATTTGCATCCATTTATGTCATTACTCACAACTCAGCGCATGTTGAATGGGACTTTTATAAAAAGCTTATGGAATCTGTCCAAACTGCAAAACAACAGACACTGTCATTAATGTCCAGAAGAAACTTTCACTACAGGGGATTTAATAACATTCTTTCATGCATTTCAGAGGCTCTGGATCACCCATCAGGACCATATGTATTTCATTGACGTCTGATGCAAAAAATTGCCCTCCTCAACCTCACAATGTATGCCATTAAAATGCCAACTGCTGATCATATACTCTGATCTCCTAGAAACAGTCTCCCACAGGCCCTGAGCCTGTAGCCTTCCATACCCAGATGTCAATTGTGTCTTAGTTTACGGAACCAGAACCTTGCAAGCTTGGCAAAACCACAGAGGCCTTCTTGCCTAGAGGGAAAATGTATCTACAAGACACAGTGAAACCTAGTCCCTCTGGTGTGTCATACCCATAATAGGAGGTGGCCTTTCCTATCTTCAGTCCCTTGACAAATGTGTTGCTGGAGGAGGCCACCCCTCTTCTTGACCCCTTGGCTATCTGGGAAGCCTCTTGTGAACAACAAAGTGAAATTACATTACATGTGATCTAGGTGGGCTTCCCTAGAGAGCAACTGCTTTTCATCCCTTAACTGGGATGCTCCTAATAAAGGATGGGGCTCAAGGATTAGCCCAATTGCCTAAACTTCCGGCATCTATCTTAGCACAGGATGCCCTGGAAAATAGTAGGACCCCTCTGATAATTCTTACAGACTCTCTGACCATTGCCATTGGTCTACCTGAAAGATCTAGCCACTGGAAGCGGCAACAATTTTACACCCAAGGTTTCCTCCTTTAGGGTAAAGAACTATAGAGTCTCTTGCCTCACAGATTTTGAAAATATAAATCAAAGGCACCCATGTTTCCACACACACTAAATCCCTAAGTCCTAACCAGGATTCTTCTTATTCCTTTCAGACTTTAGTCATTCCTGATAATGACCAAAGCATTCATCTTGCTTCACAATGCTGGGCTTTTGAACAAGCCCTTGAGTGGATGGGAACTTCAAATCATGCAAGCTCTGGCCCTTATGAATAAATAAACTCTCACCCCAGCTGCTAACCACCATAAAGCCATGCCATCAGCCTCCATGGGTACTCTGGACACCAGCTGAGCCTATAAGCACTTTTTTGGACCTGTTCTGGAGACTTCCCTGCACTATCCCTCTAAAATTTCATTATAGGAGCACTAAACCTTTCATACCTCTTTGGTGAATGTGTGGTGTCATAAGTCTGAATGAAATTTGGGTCAGGTGGCCCATCTCTTCTCTGTGGAATGGCAGAAATAGCTTATTTGCAGTTTTCAGCCTCCCTTGCAAAAAGATTGTCCCAGGTGGCTATCTCTGAAATGAAATGACTTGTATAACTTTGAGATGTAAGCAACTAGTAGCTGACATTACTCTCCTCATTTTACTTTGCTCTACAACCATGGGGCTGCATTTTACACAGCTGGCTTAACCATATTTAAGACTTAGGAAGGACATCTGAGCTGCATCAGACTATAAAAAGTGAGAAATAAACTATAAAATAAACTTATAGCTAATCCATAGAGATTTGTTTGTCTGTTAGGGCAGCTAGAGTAGATTACACTAATATACAAGGTGATGGTATTTCTAGATTCATCCATTATTTTTCATATATTCTCCCTTTACCACATATTTGGACCAGCCTAATTGTTATTTCAGCCCTTTATATTGTCTGAACAGATAATCACTTTGCTGTTGTGCCAGAGGAAATTTCTCAAAGGCCTTCTACTAACAGCCATTGTGTGTGAATTTCCTTGCTGAATACCTTTTGATCCAGAATTAGTCTTGTAGTTTTGGGGGATGAAAACTGACATCTGGTAGCTGAGATCCAGTACTTAGTTGTGGCATGACCTTAGTGTCTGACCTTATGTAAAGGTGATAATATGATATATAATATATAGTATCTATAAGATAAATGAGATAGTATATATAAATAATATGTTTATATACACAGGGTTTTATATGAGATAAATACACAGTGTCTACTGTTGATTTCAGGAACATTGACATTGCATTGCCCTTCATTATTGTTACTATCATTGTTATTTTTCCTTGTTCTTAATTAACCCATGATCTAGAATACCTTGGCAATAAAGGATTTACCCGAGGAACCAAATAATCTGCTAAGAAGGTCTTGATTGAATGGGATGTGGCTTTATCCAGCTAAAATGGTGACTAAATTGAAGGAGAGGAAGCTTTTAATTTGGATTTCATGCCTTGTGGACAGGGTCGCAGTCAATCTGAATTCAACATGACAGCACTAGGTGGGAGTGAGGATGGAGTGCTACAAAAACTCTAAGAGGTTCAGATGGAGAAGTATTAAAAGATAGTAGTTTTTACCACCTAGACTATAATTTCAATTGACATCTGTAGCTTTTCATTTTAACGTTTATCTATTTATATTTGGAAGTGGAGAAGGGCAGAAAGAGAGGGAGAGAAAGAGAATCCTAAGTAGGCTCCACACTGCCAGCACAGAGCCCCATATGGGGCTCGAACTCACAAACTGTGAGATCATGACCTGAACTGAAATGAAGAGTCAGACACTTAATTGACTGAGTCACCCATATGCCTGATATCTGTAGCCTTTATTTGTATTTCCACATTGTTTCTTGTAATTATGTGATTTACTTCTACTACTAGTATTACTACTATCATTATCTTCTATTTACAGAAAAGCCAGATGAAGCTCAGAAAAGTTATGTGACATAGGTAAATTTCCTTAACTAGTGAAAAATGGAGCTGAGTCTTCTGACCCAAGAAGCAGTACCTCTCCTCTTGGCCACTCTGTCCTCTTGGGGGAAAAAATCTCCTTCAACGTTTTGCTCATGTGTTTTGTGTGACATCTAAAAGATGAATCCATTTTATTTAGAAAAGAATAATTTTACAACACTTGGCTCTATTGCACCTTTGTCTGCAACAGAATGGTAAATACATAGTAAAATCAGCATGCAAGCATGGGATTGAAATGGCAGGCTTACAGTCAAATTTCATTGGAGAGTGTATTAAGCTCAAGATAACAGATATAAGGAAGAGGGAATCAATGACTTCTTCCTCAAAATGTTTGACATGGGTGGCCTACTCTGTGATTTGGCTTTCCAATGTTGGGTATTTTATTTTTCAGATAGATGAATCAAGTTCTGCAGTGCAGGAAGGTTTCTGTGTGGCTTGAGGTAATAAGAGATGAAAATATTGTTCTGTGTGTGGTGTGCAGCACTGAATGTGAAGTTACTTGTTATTCTGTCAGACATGAGGTGCCTGGGTACAACGATATGGTGGAGGCTAAAGAGGCATTGGATTTTATTTATGAGGACAATTAACACAATGGGTCTTTTTTTGCCAGCCTGTTGTGTAGATAAATTAAGTAACTCTTCTCCTGCACAGACAAGTCATATAGGGGCATCATCATAAGCTTAATGTTAGAACCAGTCTACTCAACTAGATGTCATTTTTCCATTTCTTCCTCTTAATATCCTCATTATCAGTGAAACCACATCTTCCTGTGGAGATTTCTTGCTGATGAAAACATCAGCTGATAGGTTTAGAAAACAAGGATTTCTATTAACTAAAACAAAATAAATGCCAACTAACCTATTACCATGATCCTCTGAAACTATTCTGTCAATTCCTCCTTAACGGAAATTGTCAGTAATATGAATGAGAAAACAGAAGCAAGTAGTATTTTATAATTACCAGTGTGGGTGATGAGGGGCGCTCCAATGTGTGATTCTGAAGATGCTCTTTACTGAAGCAGCATGAAGACTTCAGTAACATTATCTTTTATAGACCAATTACACACAGGATGAGGAGGTGGGACAAAAGAGTGAATTTATAATGAGAATCTCACATATATTTTGCCATGAATCAGGGGAGAGGCTTTAAAGGTGGAGTTGAGTCCAGAATAAAAATGTGAATAAAGTTTGTCACTATACTTTGAATCCAATATAGGACAACTAGTTTACTTAAATGATTGTTCTTACTTTTAATATAATAATATGAAGACTGTGGTTGATGGAAGAATAATGCTTTTCCTTGGATCAAAATTATACTCAGTGCCAGCCATGCAGAAACACAACCATATTGCTAGATATCTGGTTTTCCTAAGTAAATCATAAATATATAAGTTTATGCAAAATTCTCTTAACCAATATATTTATGATGGAGTTGAAAGAAAAAAAGGAATATGGAAGGAGGGAAGGAAGGAAGGGAGGGAGGGAGGGAGGGAGGGAGGAAGGAAGGAAGGAAGGAAGGAAGGAAAAAAGGAAGAAAACTAGTAAGGAGGGAAAGGAGAAAGATAAAAATCCTTCTTGTCCAGTTTTGGACTCCAAGCTTCCATTTTGCCACCTCTGCTGGGCTTAGTGTCCCAGATTTTTATTTTTCCAAATAAAACACATATATATTTTCACAAATAATATACTCTCAAAGATTTCTGAGAGGTAGAAAAGTTATAATTTTCTGGGGTGCAAATTTGAAACACAGATGTGAAAATCTGTATTAGGAAGTAAGTTGCTCAGTTCACAGTTAAACCAGGTATACAGCAATGAACCATTTGTTATCGCTACTTGTTTGAACATATAGAAAAACTCCCTTGAGGTTATTTAATTTTTATTCTGCATGTAAAATACTCTGAAAATAAGTTTAACATGTAGCCATCAAATAAATTTATGCCAGAAAATATGTAATAGTGTGAAATTTGTTAATTTGTATATTTATGAATGGCTCTGAATATACACATTATGAAAGTCACAATTCTAAATGATCACACTCCCTAAAATATCATTAGGGTAATAAAAGTTTATGGTGGTTAGAGAGTGTGAAAGAAGAGCAATGTCAAGATTATGAGAAATACCCATTAATTTAAAAACAATTTTACTAATGTAGAACATGGGAATCATGTATGTAACTGATAATCTTAATGAAACTTCAGAACATTCTTAGGCTATTATTTAGTGTATGGTCTAGGATCTTCCATTGTACCATCCCTACATATATGCTGTATTCCATTTTGGGCTTTTATGGTCAACTGAAGACCACAGTATTGTCATACACATACACACCACAACAGATCATATGACTCAAGGGTGATATTTCTGAAAAAAGTCCTATTCCAGGTTGTTATAAATCAAATTAAAAAAAAAAAACAACTAAGAGTTACCTTCTGAAAACGTATTTACTGGATTGCCTGTTTAAATCCATGATGGATATTAGTAAGGTGGGGTTTAGGAGCTCAGAATCTAATTGTAGACTCCAGATGTACAGTCCAAAACAATTCGAGGACAAGACAGAAAGTGTTGAATTAGTACTCACTTGTTTCAAGGGGAAAAAAAGATCCATGTGACTTGAATAATCAGCAGCGCTTTCATGGAGGACACTAGGCTAGGTCAAGTTTTAGAAGATGAGTAGAATTTTAGTGAATAGAAAGAAGCAGAAAAAGCCATGAATAAAAATAGCCTACTCTGCATCCCATGGAATGAACACCATTCAGAGAATAGGAATGTTTTTGGAACATGATCTAGGCATTAATTTACCTCAGTGTAAATCACAGGTTTTCTTGGATAATGAGCCACCAAATGATAAGGACAGTTAATTTTCATCATTTAGAAATTGGCACATGCCTATAAGGGCACACTTTGGATAATTAGAAGAAAAAAGTGTATATCCTGGCATTGTATAGTATGGTGTATATATAATTCAGCGTTCTCCAAATAAAGAGAATCAATGGGATATATATGTGTGATATACATTAATATATATGGGGATATATATTAAGAGATTAATTTCAAGGAATTGATTCTGCAATTCTTGGAGCTAGCAAGTTTGAAGCACATAGGGCAAGTAAGTCCAAAATCTTTAGGATAGGTCAGTAGGCTGGAAATTCAGTCAAGAACTGACGCTAGTTTTCATGCAGTATTTCTTGTCCAGGAAAAGTGTTTTCACTCTTAAGGCATTTCAACCGGTTGGCTGAAAACCTCTACATTAGCAAAGGAATCTCCTTTACATAAAGTCAATTCATTGTAGATATGAAGCTTATCAACAAAATACTTTCAGGGCACCTGGGTGGCTCAGTCAGTTAAGCATCTGACTCTTGATTTCAGCTCAGGTCATGATCTCAGGTCATGATCTCATGGTTCATGGGATCAAGCCCTACATTGGGCTCTGTGCTAACAACATAGAGGCTGCTTGGGATTCTCTCTCTCTGCCTTAACCCTGCTTGTGTTCTCTCTCAAAATAAATAAACATTAAACAACAACAACAACAACAACAACAAAATACTTTCAGAACATTACCTAGATTAGTGTTTGTTTAAATAACTGGGTAATATAGCTTTGCCAAGTGAATCCTTAAAATTAACCATTACAGCAAATATTCAGGACCCAGATTCTGGAATAAGACTTCATTGAACTGAATGTAGATTCGACAAGTATGTGAAATTGAGTTTCTCAGACTCCGTTTACAATTTTGTCTTGAATATAAGATGATAATAGGGAAACTCATATCATGAGGAGGTTTTGAATGTAAAAATGTTAATGTAAATGTGTTAATCTATACTAACACTGGAACAGTGTCTGGTGCATAAATATTATTGCTAAACTTTAGCTATTACTATGACGAGTATGTTCACAATCCTATGTAGGGATAACTTCATATCAACAGAATGTGATACGGAATGCCTTGTTTTCATACCATTACCACTTTATGACCTTAGCAGAAAGTATTAATGGTATGGGGAAAACAAAACAACTATGGATATAGATAAATGGAGAATTAATGTACTTTATTTTTAATTAAAAAATCCCTCTTTGTATTTTAAGAAAACTTTACATCAAGTTATTGTTTGTTTATTCAGTTAGCTAGTTAATTAATTAATTGAGCTCTGGAGCCTTTAGTTATAATGATGATTTATGATCCACAAAGGAATGGTAGCCAAATATATGAAAACATCTGCACTTGAACCATCTGTTTATGCCCAAGTACCAGTTGTTAAACACGTCAGAAATTTACATTTATTTTAATTGTCTTAATATTTATAATTAGCCAATCCACAAAGCTGCAGTTAACCAAAAGAACAAATATATTTGAAAGTAACTTTTTAAAAAGTGAAAATGTTCATGAGTCATTAGCATTTAAAATTTTAGAATTTTGAGAATAATTCCCTAGCAGAATATGAGATAAGAAATGGAAATTCATCTGAACACTAAAGCTTTGTGATTGATTATGAGAACTTAAATTCTGTTTGAAGGAAAGATCCTTTAAATATCAATAGCCATAAAATCATCAGAAATTTGCAATTTGAAATATGTTGATAGATATCCTACAAAAGAGAGAGAGAGAGATCCTGCATTCTACACTCCTAGATAAGAGGTTTAAGAGCCATCAACATAGTAAATAAAGAACTTGAGAATTCCTGTAGTAAAGAAAGAACACAGTTTTAAACCTCATATTTACAAAGCACATTTCACCACAGAGTGTCTCACATTCACTGTAAGATTCTAGTTCATTGATCCATAAGGTTTGGTGGAGATTAAAGATCCAATGAAGACTGTTTCTGTTTTAAAGAAGCCTCCCAGGTAAATGTCCTGTTCTTTGAAATTTGAGAAACATACAACTACACCATGAAACAGGAAGTAGGAAAGCAGGAGCTATGAAAAAGAAACATATTGGGGCATCTGGGTGGCTCAGGTGGTTAAGCCTCTGACTCTTGATTTCAACTCAGGTCATAATCTCATGGTTCTTGAGTTTGAGTCCCATGTCAGGCTCCACACAGACAGCATGGAGCCTGCCTGGGATTCTCTGTCTCCCTCTTTCAATACCCCTTCCCTGCTCATGCTCTATCTCGATCTCTCTCAAAATAAATAAATAAACATTAAAAAAAAGAAACTTATTAGATAATATCTGTTGGGTTGACATCATAGAGGAGAAAGAAAACTAACTCTCCACATCAAACAATTTTATAGTCTTCCAGCAGATTTACTATCTAAGTATATTATGCAATCCATGTGTAAGTGTTGCTTCAATTTAGCAATTAATTTATTTGAGTTATGGAGATATCCTAATTAATCTATAAATTGCCTAAAAAGAGCTGATTATCAGGTATAACCCTAGTATGCCTCTCTGAAAAGATTCACAATTGTAACAGTATAATGCAGGTATAGTCCATCTGTTACTGGTTTTCCTTTTGCATTTTGGGCACATATAAAGTTTGATTGCATTACTCTTCAAGGTTTTAATTTGTAATCTTCCAAACCATTTCCAGACAAGATGTTTGAATGACAATTTTCTTTCACTTTATTCTATTATTGTCTGTGTATATACATAGCTGTGTATGCATGCAAACACATATTTATTTATTTATATATATAAATATATATGTATATTTATATATATATATATACACATACATACATACAAAGTCTTTGTACATATATATACATATATGTAAAGTCTTTGTACGTTGTGTATATAAATATATATATGTAAAGTCTTTGTATGTTATGTGTGTATATATACATACTCACAACCTACAAAGACTGATTAGGATAAAGACTGAGTCAGGTCTACATAATTTAAAAATCCTACATAATATGTATATATACAATAGTATATATACATAACTTAAAAAAAGGTAATTATATAAGGTGTCAGATGTGTTAACTAACTTACTGTGTAATCATTTTGTAACATATATGTGTATATTCAAATTATCACGTTGTATACCTTAAGCTTATACAATTATATATTAATCATATCTCAATAAAGTTAGAGAAAAAAAGAAAAAAAAAAAACAGGCATAGAAGTTAAGGTATGTCCACATGCTCAAGGCCTAAGACTGAAGAAGGATGTTGAAGTTCTTTGCATTTAATCATTTAGGAAGAAGAAGGAGGTAGTGGGCTTGATGGGTGGGAGAAAGGATATCCATTAAACACAATGAGTGGCACAGTTTTATGATATATATATTTTTAAAGGTTAAACCATAGAGGCTTAAAACACAGGTAGTTTGACACAATTAAGTGACATTACAGTCAGGCAAGAACCTCAGCTATCACATAGGCTAATCTCTTTAACGTCCATTTGAGAAATGAAATACAGAGAGGTTGAAATATAACCTGCCTTTCTGGGGAGAATATCTGAATGTCCATATTTGATATATCTATTTGATTTTATTTTAGACAAAAATAGCCACTGAGTTGATTTTCTCTTCTCTGATTTATACCCTAAAATTTTTTCTTAATTTTTTCCCATTTTCCCTTTTATTCTGGCTTTACTTGTCATACCCACCTCTAGATACAAGAAAGTCAAAATTTTGGCACATGAGGATGGAATAAGCAGAATTGTGGCTTTTGAGAATATTTTACTTTAACAGGGCAGGTAGCACATAAACAATAATTGAAGTAGAAGGTAGTAGGCCCATAGGAATTTTATAGAAAGTGTTCTGAATATACAAGTGACTGACTATTGATTTATCTATAGAGTTGAGGTGATATCTGAGCTGAATATCAGATGATGAGTGGAGTATATAGGAGATAATAAGGAATGCACAGTGGTGGGAAGTGTGTAAGAAGATATTGACCAGGAAGTCCTGTACCTTGAACAGCCAGAGTGTGAGACTGAGGAACCAGTGCAGGGGGAGACTTTAACTGGAGGATACCAAAGAATCTTGCCCTGTTAACTTTGTTGAAATTTATTGTCAGTGATAAGAAACTTTAAGAGATTAAAATTTTTTTTTGCCACAAATTACTATATTTGATAAATGTAAGAGATTACAAGGGCAGACTTTTGGATTCATAGTTAACAACATGGAGGGTACACATGCTTTGAATAAATGCAGGGAATAATGCAGAGTTCCACTTCAATTGATTCGTTGTATGTATATTATATTTTAGATAAACGATGACTGTAGAAGTTTTTGAAAATCTAAATTTAAAATTAGTTACTTGTATGTGTTAACTCTCCTGTAATATATAAAAATTTAAAATGCATTAATTTACTGTTTTGCAATATAAAATAAAAATCAGAATTGTAATGATCATAACATTTCTTTCTTAGATGTGTCATATAGATTGTAATTATTCTCACATATTTCATATCATTGTATACTCCATAATGCTTAAGATATAAAATTCATTCTATAACTCAATAAACGAAATAATTTTATTATTAACATAACACATGGCATTGACTTTGGACTTATACTAATCAGAAACACTGATTTTGTTCTTAATAAAAGGTCTACAGTGCCACAGGTTAGATTAAGATGAGCAAAACAAGACAATATTCCTTCTTTATGCTACTGAAATGCTTGTACACATTTATGTCATTCATTTCTTTATAAATCTGTTACTAAAAATCCTCTAAATGCCTTTTTTTCTGAAAACTTTTAATTAGAACTAATTGTTGTCCTCTTTAGGATTTTGTGACAATTTATTATTTGCAGTGATTTTTAGTGGATATTTTTCCAACTATTGTACAAAAGATTTCAAAGTGCTATACTTAGGGTGCCTGGATAACTCACTTGGGTGAGCATCCAACTCTTGGTTTCAGATCAGGTCATGATCCCAGGGTTGTGGGAATGAGCCCGGGCTCAGGCTCTGTACTAAGCATGGAGGCTGCTTAAGATTCTTTCCCTCCCTCCTCTGCTCCTCTCCCCTGCTTGCCCTCTCTCTCTCTCACTCTCCCTAAAACTTAAAAAAAAGTGATATTCTCACATATAATTTAGGTTTATTAGAACAGTACAGCCAGGTCATTTTCACTGTCCTTTGCCTATCTCTTCTGCCTGCTTATTCCTCAGAACAAAGAGCTTTGTCAATTTAAAGTTACAAGTAAGGCTGACCAAGTCTGAAAGCCTTGTAATTAGTTATAATTAGCTTTGCAGGAGGGAGCATGAATTAGTACAGTATAGTTAATGGTCTCCATGTGGATACTTAACAAGAGTCGAAGGACTTATCCCAATTATAAATTAAGATATTTAGAAAAATGAGTATATGTGAAGGTGACCATGTGCACTTATATAATATTCTGAATCTTTGTCTTTTATGTAAGTTCATCCCTGAGAAGTAAGTTTTTAATGGGTAGAAAAACTACTGATAGAATCTTTTTAAAATTATAGCCACTATGTAACTATATAAATTATGAAGTATGGACATGAAATATGCCATATGATTAATTAGTACCTAATTTTAGACTCCTACTCAAGGTCAGGTTATATTTACAGATAATAGATTCTCTTACAGATAAAGGTTCTCTTGACATACAGTTCTGAAGGATATTTTCAGTCTTCTTTATTATTGAATACCTTCTCACAAAATCAAATAGGAATTCATGTAGAAATATTTAGAATTGAATATTTTCCATGTACGTGTAAATGTTATGATTCTTTGCTTAAAAACAATAGCATTGTTAAAGTAGGACACAGTGAACAGAGTTGGCCTAGTAACAAGCACTGTAATGTGGATATTTACATGGGTATATACACTTAGCAGGTAAGAGAACCCCAGGATGCTGAGATTACATGAGATGAAACAAATAATTGTAAAGTGATCAAGGCAGAATTAAAAGAATTTTACTAATGATTTGCAAGTTAAAAATAGTTACTTTTTCCAGGGGAAATATATATATTTAGTATATATTTATTTATTATTAAATATATTATATAGAGGCAGAGAGAGAAAGACCTATTGGTGGAGGGGAAGAGGAAGAGAGACAGAGACACAGCCAGAGACAGAGAGAGAGAGGGAATCCTAAGCAGGCTTCTTGCTTAGTTTGGAGCCTGACACGGGGCTCAATCTCATGAACCCTGGGATTGACCGGAGCTGAAATCAAGAGTCAGTTGTTGAACTGACTGAGCCATCCAGGTGCCCTTCAGGGAAAACACTTGAAACATAAAGTGCAAATGTCAGTGTTTTATAGTTTTCAATGAACAGATCTTTCATTACCTTAGTTAAAATTCCTCCTAAAAAATTAAAAAATGAAGAATAAGGTCATTGATTATCAGTTTGAACTCAGTCTAAGCCAACATGAATGACTTACATTAATCAGAACATGATTTGTAGTAATATTTGTACTAAAAGAACAAATATTATAGGTTAAGTAATCACATGGCCTAGTTTGACCAGAAATGTTCCGGTTCCCAGTTTTATTCTCATGGCTCGACAATAAGGCATAAGGTGACCAGAATCGCGGTTCTACATAAGTTAGCAAGGGAACAAAGAGACCATGGGGAAGGATAATGATTCTTGGTGAAGGATCCCTATTATCTGTTGCATCGTGAATGCCAAATTTCCCCAAAGAATTGTGATAAAAATGGATCTCCTTGACTTTATTTCCCTTAGTAAGGTCTTCCAAATTTCCTTCTCGGGACTCTGTCACTTCTAAAACTGTAGACATATTATGAAATATTTTCCATTTTTCCAGAAAATGTATATTTTAATTTGCTTGACGTAATTTGTTTTAAAATGGACTTGCTGTTATGTTCCTTCTATCTTTTGTCACAGTAATACTCACTAATACAATTTGAACAAGAACTAGTATCATAATTTATACCTACACTACTTATAAATTTCCTCAGTGTGAGCCCTTAATTTTCAACTACTTGCTAGACATCTCTGTGATCTTTAGTGCAAAATAAAAACCACTAGTGCATTAAATCCAACATTCTGAATGTACAGTTCATCTCACTACTTTTAAAATCACCATTCTCTGGATCACTGAGGTTCAAAATCTAGAGCAATTTTAGATTCTCATTTCTTTAGATCATCTTATATCGAACAGGGCATTGAATCCTGTTGATACCACATTCTTGACATTTACTATTATAATTTACTATTTCTGTTTTTTAGCTATCACTATCAAGCCAAGTTTATTTCATTAAGAACGTTCCTATAAATTTTTGATGTCTTCTTAAATATCTCCTGTTTCAATCTGTGTTTTCTCCAGTTTGTCTTGTAAGCAACTCCAAACTTTTAAAAAATCGTGTATTGCGCTATTATTCTTACATGCAAACATGTTAATAACTCTTTTTTCTAGAAAAGCATGGTCCTAAGCTATCTTCCAAATTTATTTTCAGATAACCCTTATATGAACCATCATAAAAGTCACATTTATTAGAAGAATTATTAGAAGAAAAATAAGTTATATTTTATACAGGGATTATCAACAACTAATGCAATGTATTTTTTGCTTTTTACCTAAAATTTGTCAATAAAATATTTTCAAATGTTTTCTACCCTATAGCTAGTGTTCTGTTGGATGACATTTCCTTTCAATTGAATGACAATGTTGAGAATAATAGGATCTCTAATACACATATTCATATTGATCTTCATATAACTTCCAAATATTTTATACTGCATTCATAGAATATAGGACTACGAATGCCCTCGCTACATCATATTTCTTCCATAATGATAATGTGCCTGTGAGAACAGACATGGAATGCTATTAAAAATTTTTTTTTTTGTAAAGTTTCTTTATTTTTGGGAGAGAAAGAGAGACAGAGCATGAGTGGGGGAGGGGCAGAGAGAGGGAGACACAGATCCGAAACAGGCTCCAGGCTCTGAGCTGTCAGCACAGAGCCAGATGCGGGGCTCAAACTCATGAAGCGTGAGATCATGACCTGAGCTGAAATCAGATGCTTAACCGACTAAGCCATTCAGGTGTCCCTGGAATGCTATTTTTTTTTAACAGAAGTATTAACATCTTAGAAAAGATGTGAAAATTTTAGTATATTGATATATAAATCACAAAGCACTTAAAAAAGCGGAAGCAATTTTGCTTACATAAAGCTTCATAAATCTGGCTCTCTGAGCACCTTATCAAACTTCTTTGGCATGTGCAGTACCTAAAGTTTTCATTTTTTATGCTCCTATGTGATTTCTCTCAAACTCATTCTGCCAATTAAATTCCAGGATTTTTTTTATATGGTAAAAACTGCATTTCCAGCTACAATTAACATATACACTTAAAATTTTTGTGAAGAAAAAGAGTTTAAATAGTAATGGAACTTGAGAAATAATTGTAACTATAGCTACAAGTTTCAATTATATGTATATTGCATACATAATATATATATAAATTTGGGGTAGATTTATAAAAGCAGATTAAAAAAAAACAAATGATCTTTAATTAAAGACTGTAAGTACATAAAGACTAACAGTGATCCAGAAATAAAGCTATGTGTATTTAATTAAGTTACTAATTATATGATTTGTTTAAAATAGATATTTAATTTTACTAGTGTGACATTTAAGCAGGAAAATTGTAGGGAGCCTGAAAAACAGAAAGTGGCAGAACTGAATTTCACATATGTCCTCACTAATAAATGTTCATATTTCTCTTGGATTTTTTTTCCAGAAGATACACCAAAATGTTCTTACTTTTTAACATTTGATGCTAGGGATTTACAGTGATATTTTAATTACAGTAACTTAATTATTTAAATTTTTTTTTTCAATGTTTACTTATTTTTGAGAAAGAGCGAGAGGGGGAGTGTGAGCAAGGTAGGGGCAGAAAGGGAGACACAGAATCCGAAGTAGGCTCCAGGGTCTGAGCTGTCAGCACAGAGCCTGACACGGGGCTAGAACCCAAGAAACAGGAGATCGTGACCTGAGCTGAAGGCAGATGCTTAACTGACTGAGCCACCCAGGCACTCCAATCATAGTAACTTAATTATAATAATGTAACATACCTTGTTTTCTCATTATCAGAGTTATGCTTTTCAAGTTATTTAGCACTTTAAATAGTACATGTTTTCTACTACTTCAAAAAGTAAAACTATTTCTAGGGATAACATCATACTTATGACAGAATACACAGCATCTGGAGGACAGAATGCTCATTTTGTAAACTAACATAAATTTTACCTTTGCAACTCATAACTTTTTTCTTTTGTGAGGCAGTATATTGTTTTTTCTAGCATAACAGGAATAAATTGTTTACCATTTTAAAAACTCCTTATTCCATTTGAACTGAACTGAAAATGTAGCAGCATAATACAATAAAAGACCGGACATTACAATAGCTAAATTCTTAGTATGCAATAACTTTCAGCAAAAACAAATCAGAAGAAATAATTTCTCTAATTGTGTGTAGTGTGTACAATCTTAATTTTCAAAAATGGCAAATTTCTGTTTTTTTCTCCCTCACTCCCCCACAAAAATATAATGGTAATCCAATAATATTATAAGTGGGCATAGCTAGAAAACACAAATGGCAAAACTGACATCAGAAAACAGGCATTATAAAATAAGGGGCATAAAGACAAACTTTCAAAATTAATCATGTACATGTGTGAGGCCCCAATGAAAACTCATTTGGCATCAAGAAAGCAAACCATAAGAGACTCTTAAAAACTAAGAATAAACTGAGGTTGGTGGGGGTGGGAAGGAGTGGAGGGTGTGTGATGGGCATTGAGGAGGGCACCTGTTGGGATGAGCACTGGGTATTGTATGTAAACCAATTTGACAATAAATTTTATATTAAAAATATAAAAAAATACAACTGTGAAAAAAAGGGAAGCGATTCATTTTTTTCTCTATATTCTCAGTTCTGTATAAAACATTTTTTCACTTTCACAATTTTAGTTCAGAGGCTTTAAAGAAAATCAACTTGCTTTTTAAAAATCAGTGAACATGAAACATTGTTGTAGGACTTTGACATTTTTATGCTGATAAAAATAACATTCCAGCTTTCAGTTTAGATTCAGAGATGCAGACATGTTCCTTCTAAGAAAGTCTGTTGAGTAATATTCTAAATATATAATGCATTTAAAGAATATTCTATTACCCATATGCTAAAAGATGTCATATTGAAGTCACAAAGTATGCACAAGTTAGAGAAAGAAAAAGAAACATAATATGGAATAAAGTTGAAAAAAAACTGATAAACAGAGAATGAGTAATTTGGTAAGTGAGATAGGTAATCAGGCATCTCAATTTGGTAAGTTTCAATTCTTTACCAGGTTGTGGGTTTCAGCCTCTGGTGGGAAGGATGGTCAAGAAAGTTCCAGACGTGTTATGCTTCACAGACAGAGATAATGAAAGTTTTAAGGCAAATTCTCATTGCACCGGAACATTGCTTTGTGATTTAACTTTTCCATATAAAGATTATGATGGCATTTCAAATGATGTCTGAGGGTTATAGGCAGGAATCTTGGAATAATAGATCATTCTTCCAGCAGCCCTTTCAGAGAGCAAAAATACAGGAGAGTATGAAATTCCCTTGAACAAGACTCTGTAGTGGCACATGAGGCACCAAGGACTGATTTCACCATGCTTTATTAGGTTGTCAATGTTATTACTTTCTCATGAATAAGTTTATGAAACAAATGTGAACTTACATTAAAGCAAGTTGTTCATATATGAAAAATATGGTAAGCAGAAGCTACAATTTCTGGATCATCGACTGCAGTGGTACCCAGAAAGATGCATATTGAAATACCTTACCCCAGAGGCACCTGGGTGGTTCAGTCAGTTGAGCTTCTGACTCTTGGTTTTGGCTCAGGTCATGATCTCACAGTTCCTGAGATCGAGTCCCGTGTGGGACTCTGTGCCGATGGCGCAGGGCCTGCTTGGGATTGTCTGTCTCCCTCTCTTTCTGTCCCTTCCCTGCTTGCGATATCTCTATCTCTTTCAAAATAAATAAACATGAAAAAAATTTAAAAAATAAATAAATACCTTACTCCATCAGAGCACACCGCTATCCAGTCTTGCCCAGTGGACTGATAGACTTGAGAGGATTCTGAAGGACCTAATGCTTGATTTGTTAACCAACAAGTAACCAAGCTTCAGGATATGAAATACTGCAACCATTCTCCTACAGGAACTTTATGATGGGATTAAGTTTTATTATCATCTCCTTTTAACAGATGGCAAAACTCCAGTTCAGGGAGATCAAATGTGATACATAAAATTACTACACAACAGTAGCAGAATTAAAAACCAAATATATGGGTTATAGCTTTGGTCATCATTCTCGTTTTATGACTATTCCATTTGCTATCCAACTGAGAAAGTTTGATTCTCCTTTAATACATACTATAATAAATGTACAATGACCAAAACTTGAATGCAAGAATATTTCAATTATTTAGATATTATTTTATTTTCCAGGGATTTAAATTGATTTTTAGTGAGGATAGTAACTGAAAATATATATATTCAAAATAATTTTCCATTTGCAAACAGATGTATTTAATCACCTGTGAAACCCGTTGTGCACCCTACTGCACTGAACTAGTTGTGATATTATAGCCTGTTTGAAGCAGTTCATTTTAATAATGTATTCAAAGACATTATCACTTTGCTATTTCCATCTAGGTAAATAGATAAAGCATATTTATGGAGAATAACATGGTCAAAGAGGCACAAAGTTGAAGTGCTCAGAAAGACATTTGGTGGAGAAGAAAAAAAATACTTGGAAAACAATATAGTGAAAACGAAATTGGCAGTTAAAGCTGAATAAATAGGGGTGCCTGGGTGACTCAGCCGGTTACACGTCCGACTTTGGCTCAGATCATGATCTCAAGGCTTGTGAGTTCGAGCCCCACATTGGGCTCTGTGCTGACAGCTTAGAACCTAGAACTTGTTTCAGATTCTGTCTCCCTCTCTCTCTCCCCCTCCCCTGCTCATGCTCTGTCTCAATCTCTCTCTCTCTCAAAAATAAATATTTAAAAAAAAGTTAGGTTAAGATGAGATTAGCATATGGAACTGCATATTTTTTGTTCTGTTACTAATCATCATGAACCACCAATGTCCTTTCAAGTTTGTCTGAGGAAAACAGATATTTGGGGCAAACTGTCAAATGTCTCAGGGCAAACACAAAATGCTAAATGAAGACACTGTTCTTAAACACCATTTTTTCCTGTGTTAACTCTTCTCAGAGTCAACATAAATTTAAATGAGATGATACCAAGCTTCAGCAAAAGGAAGCTGTCAATATGCATACCAGGTACATTTGTGTTTGTGGGAAAGGGGATTGGATGGCTGGGGTGACCAGGATCACCTAGTCTTATGTATGAATGTGGACACATATTGGAGAACTGTAATTATGATTTCAGAGAGTAACCAGAAGAAAACTTTTTCAATTTTAGCCACCCCTTCACAGTTGGGCATGGATGAGGGTGTATAAGATGGGTTGTTACATTCCAGGAGAAATCAGGTGGTAGAAGAGAGGACTTGTCTTCTTCCCCTTCTCCAAAGACCAAGGATAGACACTAGCTTATAAAGATGTTGCAATTTGGGGGTGCCTGGGTGGCTCAGTTGGTTAAGCCTCCGACTTCGGCTCAGGTCATGATCTCATGGCTTGTGAGTTCCAGCCCCATGTCAGGCTCTGTGCTGACAGCTCAGAGCCTGGAGCCTGCTTTGTATTCTGTGTCTCCCTCTCTCTCTGACCGTCCCCTGCCCCACTCATGCTATCTTTCTATCTTTCTCTCTCTCTCTCTCCCCCTCTCTCTTTCTCTGAAAAATAAATAAAAAACATCAAAAAAAAAGATGTTGCAATTTGTTTGCTTTTTTTAAACTAAATTTTACAGCTGCCCCTTAGTCTCTTAAAAGAATATGCTTGTTGGGGCGCCTGGGTGGCGCAGTCGGTTAAGCGTCCGACTTCAGCCAGGTCACGATCTCGCGGTCCGTGAGTTCGAGCCCCGCGTCAGGCTCTGGGCTGATGGCTCGGAGCCTGGAGCCTGTTTCCGACTCTGTGTCTCCCTCTCTCTCTGCCCCTCCCCCGTTCATGCTCTGTCTCTCTCTGTCCCAAAAATAAATAAAAAACGTTGGAAAAAAAAAATTAAAAAAAAAAAAAAGAATATGCTTGTCTAGCTCAACATGTTGTATATTTTTTTTAATTTTTTTTTTAACATTTATTTATTTTTGAGACAGAGAGAGACAGAGCATGAACGGGGGAGGGGCAGAGAGACAGGGCGACACAGAATCGGAAGCAGGCTCCAGGCTCTGAGCCATCAGCCCAGAGCCCTACGCGGGGCTGGAACTCACGGACCACGAGATCCTGACCTGAGCCCCAAGCCGGAAGCTCAACTGACTGAGCCACCCAGGCGCCCCTCAAATGTTGTATATTATTGATTCAAAAGGAACTATACACATAAAAAAGTAAATGGTTTTGAAATTGAAATTATTATTTTTGTGAAACTTTTTAATGTGTACATTTTCAATTAGGTAAAAATATGCAATTATGTGTTGTAAGTTGCACTTATAAAAAGGATTCAAACAATTCAGTGTTTTTTTATTTATCAAATTTCAAATTGTATGCTTTGTTTAAAACTCAAGTACAAAGTATCTTCAGTGAACTACAGTTTGAATAAAGGTCTTTTCTAGAAAAGAACACACTATAAAATTTCAATTTATAAAACATAGTAAAATCTAAGAAATATGGATATAAGGAAAACTGTTTTGCAACTGTCTAAAATAGACATTAGAAGTAGGCAGACGTGTGTATGATAGGAGGATAATCCAAGATAAATAACCAGGAACAAAGAATCAAATGAGGCTAGGAAGAGTGGAAAAGTCATGGATAACATATCAGAATAATAAAGTACTCTATCCAAACTAGAGGATTCAGAGAGCAGTTGTAAGATTGAGCCTAACGTGGATATGTGTACTACTGAAATCCAAATGCATGTAGATGTCTATAGACTCAGTAATAGATTAATTGAAGCTCCTGAATGTGGTAAAATTGTCTGCACAAAATTAAGGAGGAATTAAGACGGATTTCAGAAAAGAGAAGATAAAATATGGCTAGTCAGAGAGATGGTCCTGTATGATCTTCATATCCTATATAATCATTCAATAGCCATTTTTAAATCCACAGAATCAGGCAACTTGCAATGCATTGAATATACAAGATAAATAATGCATGTTACTGCTTGCAAAGGACTCATTGACCTATAAGAAATCATTCAGTCTTAAAAACAATGCAGTGATGTATGTGCTGGGAATGGAGAAATATTAAGGACATACTATAAGTATATTCTAAACAACTGATAAAAAGAACAGAGTAGACATGATTCTATTTATATTTTCCTCTTTTTTTAAATGGTGAAAGGATTCCCATCATCTAGGTAAGTAACACATCCATCACCTCCTATAGTTTTCTTTTTACAGATATTCAGATATTTCTACATTCTCAGATCAGGTTTTCTGAACAATATGTACAGGTATAGATCAGTCCAATGTCACTACTTCCAGAAATCCTGAAATAAAATGCTTGACCTTTAGCTGTTCATTTGCAAACGGGACTGAAAGGTTTAGTCTAAATGGTGCATTTTTCTCTACACAAAAAAAAGCAGTGGGACAGTGAACTAATCCAGCTGCTCACAGATATTAATTGGAGAGATGAAGATCTTTGGCCATTTTTTTTTTTTGTTTTTGTGCCAATTTCCATGTGATGGCTCTGGAACATAACATTAGAATGAGAACCTGAGAGAGTGAAAAAGCATAGCAGGTGTTTTTGCCCTTACATGATGGGGGCAGAGGGGACCTTATCATGAAGTATATGTTTAGAGCCCCTCTTAAGTTCAAGTCTTTAGTTTTTTATCATGCTCAAAATATGCATTGTTCATGATGCTTCCTTTGTCTGATTCAAACTTCAGTTAGACTTACTAAATGGGAAGAAGGAAATTAAATATATAAATGATGTAAATGGCTGGTTACATAGTTATTTTCTGTGATTATCTTGGGAACAGAATTTAGCATGCCTATGAAACATGGAAGTGCTCCTGCAGGTGTTCCAAAATTGAAGTTATTAAAAAGAAAGTTAATATTAAAGATAATTTGCTTCACAAATGTAGTTTGGGATTATTAAAAATGTTGTAATTCCTTGTGCATTTGAAATGTGATCAAGACATTATTATATATATTCTGTAAATATTAAATCATTATTTTTATTAAATTTAGCTCATATATTACAATGAAGTTATTGCATATTTAAAAGGGAAATTGATCTCACACTTAAATCATTACTTAAGATGTTTTCAAATATTTAAATGTTTTTTTATACAGCCTCTCTATATATTTAATTAAATTCTTCTCAACTGAAGTATTATTTACAGTAGTACAATAAATAAACACTTATAAAACATGCTGACAAACCAAACAGGTACTTGAATATTTCTAAAACAGATATATGGCTAAGTAACAATTATTCTAAATTGGCTTATTTATGTCCTAAAATTTCTTTGAAATTTTCATTGGACATATTTCATCACTCTCTTTCTCTCCTCCATAAACACTATTGCAAAATTTCTAAAACCAAACCAAATTGATCAAAACCAGAACCAAAACAAAACCTCTTTTGCCCACCAAAAGGTTTTCCTAAGACACTTTGAATCTGGAAATAAATTATTCCATCTATTAGATAGAATTATTCAAGACCATGTTTTTAAGTAATGATGACATTGCTTTACCTTCCTAGTACTGGTAAATTATTTTCTTGTTCACTTTGTTTGTTTGTTTTTACATATTTCTTGTTGAAGCTTCAACAATATCTTAGTTCAGGTGAGGCACCTAGTTGGCCTCCTTTCCCTTTTCCTAAACACCGACTACGTTAGCTTTGACTTAAAATTATCACTTTTCTTCCTCAAAGTGTATTTCCTTTTTTCTAGTTTTATATAAGATCTCTTCTAATGGCTACATGTTAAGAATATTTAATAAAGCTTGGAGATGGAAAGAGAAAAGGAAAGTCACAGGAAGTGGACTCAGATAGGAATTACTTGACTGGAAGAAGATGTTAGAAAGGGATCTAGTGTCATATTTTCATTCCTTGGCTAACTCTTCAAATATGTCCTGCTATCACGAGGGTCTCACCTGCTTGGGAACCAAAAGGACATTCATAAAGACTCATGAACGTGAATTATTTCAGAAACTGCACCATATCAATATACTAATACACTATATTAATACTATAAATAATTACCACTTTTAATCAAATCAGGGATAAAAAGCAATTATACTTCACCCATGGGTATACAAACTTCCAAAGAGCAAACACAGCATCAGTTACACTAGCTCTTTCTTAAAGGTGAAAGATTGCTTCCTGTCTTCATGTGCCTAACTCCCATCCCAACCCACAAGAAGCAAGTGATTGTCTACTAAATTTGTATAAGCATCCCTTTAGGTCCCAAGGCAAGAGTCATACAATGAGTTCCTGAACAATTTCATGAAGTACTCTTGCCAGCAGTATTTTTTTTTTTCTTTCTTTTCCCCCAAGATATGTAGAAAGTACCAACTATGTGCCACAGTTTCCTTCTGCCTTACACAGCAAGGTGTATTGACTAACAACTACAGAGTTTTTGTTTGTTTCAGCCAAGCATGCTAACCTGGAAAAACAGAATAGACAGAGAATAGAAATTTGTCCTTTTTGGATCAAGGGCAGCATATGATTGGCTCCGTTCTAAGTCTTCAAATAGAAATGTATAACATGCTTCCAAAACACTCATTGTGTAGGTTTCCTCCATTATGCTCCTTTAATCTATGAATGATTCAATATAATGGCACCTGGTATATCTCTATTTTTTCTTTATTCTTTGGGATAGCCTGATAAACATTCTTATAAAATTAATTCCATATTTTTTCTTATATTTGAAAGCCACCAAGGACCCTTCAATACATTGTTATGTGAATAGATGATGCCTAGTATAATATAGAGTAGATTTATTTTTTATTAATCCTGCATCTTAATACATGCTTATAGCTTTGTGCATTACCATAGCTCATAGAAATGCAAAAACATTCAGGTAAGTGTTCCTGAACCTAATGTGCAATTGTGTGATCATTCATGAATATTTGTTTAACTCTTCCATCATCCTTCCAAGTAAATGCCACATTGAACATTAAGTATGTTTGAACGTGCAATGTCTCACACAAAGAAACACTTTCATTTAACCATAATTTTGCAATAATTTACCGTGAGGTTTTTAAGATAGCATTAGAGTATGAGTTTGCACATATCTTGGGGATGTTATGTTATGAGCCACCGGGTACTATTATACTGTGATGCCTGGCTCAGCGCCTCTTAGCAGTAATGTCTTACAATAGAGAAAGAGTAAAGCTGAGATCCTCGTCATATCCTTATTTAAGTAACACTGTAAATCTTGGTGGCAATAAATTTGGCCTGAGTGTTTAAAGACCCAATGATAAAATATTCCAAGGTTAAGAATGGCATGCTTCAAACGGCAAGATGAACAAAATTCACATGAAATGTATGGTGGGGCTTTACATTTCTTTCCCCCTTTACTTCTTTCTACCTTCCTTACGGGCTTTCAGGAATTAATTCGGTAGCCCAATTTTCACAAGGCCTTAAGAACTAATAAGTGGTGGGGTAATGTATGGAAAAGGCTTCAGATTAGAACCGATTTTTCATTATGTAGTTCAGGTTTTCTTTAAAGAAACATTTTCTAATCCTCATTGGAATACGACATGGTGTGGTTCATTTAAAATAGCTGGCATATGTGTCAGCATAGTTGAAAGTAGAGAATAAATAGCAGCATACTCTTGAATCAGCTCCCTTTATTCTCCCAAGAAATATGGAAGGCACTCTGAGAAAGAAAGAGAAGAACAGAGACCTAAAATGCTTATTCATATAAAGTCAAGCTATCTGTATATCTATATCAAGGAAACTAACTGATAGAGGAGTACCAGGTTAATCTGGAGCCCTCTCTCAAAAGGACATCTCCCCACTTGGTAAGTTCACATGCTATAAGTTAAATGCAGTTTATCTCAGGGCCTAGAATACAAATGAGAGAAATGATCAAACCATGTATCTGGGCCGATATATTCTGTGACCAGACACTGAAGCATGAAAAACTTACCAAAGAATGATTACCGCTTAGTGAGGACTTCAGGGAGCTAGATTAGCCAGCCTTCCTTTTCCAATAAACCAGCATTACCACATTCTTTTACCTGCATTTATTCTGTATGGTATAGAAGGAAAAATATCTTGATGTCTACTTTTTTCTTAAATTCCTTATCCCTTTGGCTACTATAGACATTATTCAGTATATATTATTTTTACTTTGGCAGATACATGTCTCCCAGCTGAGTTTGGGGTTAATTTCATGAAGTATTCATTATAAGTTTTAAGTGATTTTTATGTTAGATTGTTTTGTTGTCTTAGATATTTCCATTTTCTCCTTCCCTGAAGACTACGACATATTCTCACCACTGCCATAAGACATGTGGAGCACCAGTGAGGGAAGCAATGTGACTGCTATCCTCTCCCTCAATGTAATTAACTTGATTGTGTGACAAACTTCAGCCAGTGAAATTTGAGTAAATGTAACACCATGTCTGAGCAGAATCTCTAGAAAGCATTGGAAATTTCTGCCAAATATTTTCTTTGTGTTCCACACAAGGCCTACGCTTTCATCCTAGAGCATAGAGTGCAAAGAAACATGGAGCAAAACACAGCAGGTGACACAGAGACTTCACAAGTAACAAGAAGGAAAGACGTGTATTAAAAGCTACTGAGATTTTGAGTTTTACTCATCAAACTAACTAATAATACACTCATTTAAGAAGTACTGATTGAAAGGAAATACTTTGACAGTAGGTGAAGTTGAATCCATTTTAGTTCATGCATCAACGAAGAGTGGCAAAAACACAGCCTAAAATATTAGAAATGTGATTAGATTTATGCAAAAATTCTTATTAAAACAAACCAGGAAGATCCCATCAGGAAATCTATAATTGCTAAGTAAGTATGTTCTCTTTGCCTGTTGGTTGTGATAACTTAAGATGAAGTTATAAATCTGATCATTTAATGACCAGTCCTGAGTATTCAAGGATGGCTCTCTCCTTCCATGGAAACTCTCTCAAGCCAAGAATATATTTTTCTCTTACAAGTCAATTTGACATGGTCAGAAGATGAGGGAGATACACTGTTTTGTTTCCTTCCATGAACCAAAATAGTCTCCCTTCTTCCAGAAGACAGCAGCTCCTCTGAAATCAGTGTTATCAGTGGTGTCCTGACTGCTTCTCCTCAAGCTGCCAACCTGCAGCCATCTATCCCTTCACTTCCAGCCGCTGAAGGACCACTTGACTCAGCTGACCTCTTCACACTTGACTCTTAATCCACTCATCATCCTCAGTGACTTCAAATACTCGCATTGAGGACCCACTCAAAACTCTGGCCTCTCTCCGCTTCTAGACTGCGTCAGCTCTAACTGATGTTAGATTTTCCCTAGTGATGTAGGTTTTCCCTACATTCACTGTGCCTTACCCTAGGGAACACACCCCAAATCCTGCATTACTGCACTATCTCCAAAATCCCAGTTTCGAATATGTCATTCTCTGTATCTCCAGATCACTTTTTCTAGTAATCCCATGATAATAGTTCTTTATATCCTTAAAGTTTTCATTTAACTGAGTTCTTGGCTCTTCTAATCTCTCATTAGTCTTCTGTTTCTTCTACTTTTACTCTTCTCTTTATACAACTTTGTTATTTATTAATTATTATAATCATAATACATGAATCATCTTTAGCATTTGTTCTTTCTCTTCCTCTGTCACATTACCTGGTAAAATACCAAGGTCTACAGACTTTAATCATATATATCTTTGTGCCTAAACCTGAAGATAGAATATGTGATATGAGAGATGTTTCTTTAAATCTACCCTCTCAAACTAACACTGTATCGAAATAATTCCTTTAGTAATCTGATGCTCCAGATTCTGATATAACTATGAGATGTTTATTTTTCAAATATCCCCAAACGCATTTCTCACTGCCATCCAATTTGCTTCTCTAGCCATAATGATCTCTTTTATGTTCATTTTCAGCCATTTTAGCCAAGCCATTTTATGCTTTCTAGCCTTAAATTTTCTGTTCTCACTGCTCATTTGTAGAGTCAGCTCCTTCTTATTTTTTAGGTGTTAAATCAATGTCATCTGGCCACCTTATCTAAAATGATTCCCTATTATATTCCCAAGTGTTTTCCTTTCTGTGTGTATTAAAATAAATATCTCAAGTGCTTTTATATGTACTTTTATCTCCATTTTAGACAGTAAGAAAGAAGGGAATATGACTCTTTGTTCTCTGCTTTATCCCCAGCCCCTGATATCCTTGGCATACAAGAAGCATACAGTAAATATTTCTTGAATGAATGAGGGAATGAATGAATGAACAAATGATACATTAGGCAAATTACTTGAAATTACTTTGTTTCAGGTGCCACAATGTAAAATAAGATGTTGTATTACGTGATATTCAGGTCTTTTCTAGGATTCTAGTCACATCTCCAACACCTTCACTGGATTTGAGGCGGCTGAATTTGTTGGTGCCCTGATGGGTGTATTTAAGCTTCCTTGGCTGTTTCCTCAGAGAATAGAGGCTACCGGGCTGGATCTTGAGACATCTCTGTGTTGGTTTCTTATTTTTGATTTTCTTACTTGCTTTAACATTTTGTTATTTGTTTTAACGCCAAAAAAGAAGCCTATCCATTGAAGGCAAGACACAATCAGCAATCCAAGCATCCTCTTTGTGTAGAAAGCTGCCTCACTAGAAATGGGATGAGTGCCTCTAGCACACTAAATGAACAAGCAAGCCTCCCATAGATTCTGGGTGCCTCGCCACAGAAATTCAACCTCTCATACATGTTTCACTAACTCACGCATCCTGAGAACTCTCTTGTCTATGCATTTGTCCCCTTTGCTGGATCTATGCCTATATCTATATCTATCTATCATAAACAATTGGATTCACCCTACTTCCAGCCCCAGGCCTCCATGCAACGTTCTTTGTAGTTATCCGGGCACATTGCTAAAAGGTGAACAGTTTATACTTTAGGTTTCACTGGAGATAATGAAGAGATACATTTTACGTGTTTCTGAAAGAATTTTAAAATGCATTTTCCTTTCTTTTCTAATTATAGGTCACAGTTGTAACTAGCATGCAATTTGGTTAAGCTGTCCTATTCTGAGAGCACAATTTTCTCTAGGTTTTCCATATGTATTGACATAAAGCTTCGAGAAGTGTGTGAAGAAAGATAATTGTGGTAGTGCAGAGTACAGATCAATTATTTATATTACTTTGGGCAGAAGCAGGTCAGATGTGAATTAGACTCATTTTTTCCCCTTATTCCCTCAGGCCCCCGCCAGTAACTACTCATTGATTCTTTCTCAGCATGTGTGACTTCCCCTAAATGCTTCCCACACATTTTCAAGTCACAAGTGCTTCGTTCAGTTATTTGCTCAACTATTCACCTTAAGTAAACCCAGTGTATGAAAAAAAATGTATCTACAAAACAAGCAAATCAAAGAATGCTTATTCCAAGACCTTCTGAACTGAGCTCCATTAGAGAATTAAGCCCTAATGCTCTAAGGCATTCAATGCGTATAGTGGATTCCGTTCTCTCTTATGTATCTAAAGTGGCCCTAGTCTGGGGCTCCTGGGTTACTCAGTCGGTTGAGCGACCATCTTCAGCTCAGGTCATGATCTCATGGTCCATGAGTTTGAGCCCCAGGTCATCGGGCTCTGCGCTGACAGCTCAGAGCCTGGAGACTGCTTTGAGTACCGTGTCTACCTCTCTCTCTGCCCCTCCCCTGCTTCCACTCTGTCTCTCTCTCTCTCAAAAAAAAAAATATATATATATTAAAGTGGTCCTAGTTCTAAAACATCCTTAGAATAAGTGAGAAAGTCACCGCTTACAGTATTTTCTTATATTCTGGTTCAGATTAGGAAAAATCCTGACTGAGAAAGTTTTCTATTAAAATACAGAGGAAGACCTAGTAGTTAAAATACATTAATAAAGCAGAGTATATGAAAAAAAAATAACACAGAAATTAAGATACTAAAAAAATGTTTCAAGATTTAGTACCAAGAATGCAATAGGAGCATAGGTGGAGAAAGGTCCCCATTAAAAAAGACAGCTTTTACTCAACTATAAACTGTTGCTATTATGTTGGAAAGTTAATGCAATATCCTCAGGTCTGCTTTTCTTTTTGAAGAGAACCTTGAAAGCATGTGCTTTATGTGAAATGTCATGGTTTTGGTACTCTACAATATTTTCAGAAGGAACAGCATTATAAAATTACAAAATTTTGCTTTTTCTCTTCATAACTTTGTCTAAGTTTCCTATAACAAGTTCTTACTTGGCGTTTTTGTTTACCCTGGTAAGGAGTTTGTGTTTTGATTTTGCTTTTATTTTTATCTTTATCTTTTATAAAGCTTGTTACTCAACTGTTGTATTAACTGTTCAATTGAATGAATCCCTGCTGAGTTCTGTCTACAAACAACTCTATAATGAAAGATTTCCACTCGAATATTTAACCTTATCTCTTGAAAGCACCCCCCCCCCACACACACACACTTAGTGCTCCAACAATATGGAACAGTCTTATATTTTCTGAAGCACCATTCTTTCTATGCCTTTGACTGTGCACATGCTGTGCTCTGGTTGACACGGTCTATCTTTTGTCTGCCTGCCTAACTCTCTAGTCATCCTTGAAAACACAGCCTAGAAATGTCTTCCTCCAAGAAGCTGTCCTTCTTTCTCCCAACTCCCTTGCCTCCAAAACTGTAACCACTCCAGGAATTTACTGGAGTACAAGCTATATACTTTCAGTGCTACTGTTAGTGAGCTGTTCAGTATTGTGATTTATTTATTTTAAAGTCTGATTTCCCTCTGAGATAATGAGCTCCTTGTCTGGTTTGGGGCTGTATTTTATTCATGTGTACATTCCCGCACTCTCACATCCAGCCTGCTACACTGGTAGTTGGTCAAAGAAGGCAATTAATTTAATTAAGTGCTGAATATTTCTTTATGAATGACTTCTATTGTATTTTGTTTTTAATAAGATGTTCATTTAATAATATATTTGTGTTTAATAATATGTTCATTTAACATTTTAAAAATTATACAAAAATAATGTAAAAAATTTGAAATCCCAAACATGACACAAATACCAAATTCTGCGCATGTTATTTTTTCAGTTTTTGTTGATGGAGAAATAGTCACAATGACAGAAATGCATTATTGAAAGTCGATTTGCAGTAGTATCAATAACCAGGAAATGCTCCCAGCCATTCACTAGAAGTATCAGTGTTCATAATACTGATCGTTCGAGTGTTTTTGACCCAATTCCTTAGCCTACTCTTAATGAGGATGGGCTCTAGACTCAGGGGTTCCTAACTTCCTAAATCTTGAGGGATGGGGTGGAAGTGGGGGGTGGGAGTGGTTGTAGTCCCTTTGTTTAGAACAGAGAATCAGTGGTCTTGTGACTCACCATGTTTTTTTTTTCTTTTAGCAGGAGAATGTGTAAACCCCAAAGGCTCAACTGTGGCCACTGGCCAGCTTGAAAACACCAGGGAGTCCAGGCAGGCTGTGAGGTGGAGGCTTGTGGACCTCAACAGGCCTTTGGAAGCCTCTCTCCCTGCGAGGCAGAAAGACAAGATGGAAGCAGACCCTGGGAGAAATAGTGAGGGTGAGGCTGTCACAGATTCCAGTATCATTAGAAAAACAAGGGACCCACTGATAGCTGAGACCTTTAGAGAATATCCATTCTCATTTATATCCCCCCCCCCCCCGCCCCCTGCCTCCTGTGAGTGCGGAATGTGGGTGGGCAGCCTGTGTTTAAAACGGAGGTCCTTAGTGCCTGCTTTCCCTCAGAATCCTGTTTCTCCGCAGTGAAGTTTAAGTAAATTGCTGTTTTCTTGACTTGTACAGGAGTATACACAAAGGCAATAAAAAAGTCGGGTAAATATCCATAAAGCGCCTAATGACACCTCTGTCATCTGTTTCCTTCAAGATCCTAAATCGGGGTGGTCATCCACCACCCACCCAGAGTGGGCGATCGGCTAATTGGTTCATGTGTGTATGGGTACTTTCCAGATCGAGCTGTGCACCGAATACTAAACGTCCTCCTCCTCCTTCCCCCTCCCTTCCTCGATCCACTCTTCTCGGGAGGGCGTGTGTATGCGAGTCCGAGTCTGCGTTGTGTATGTTTAGCAAAGGCGCTTGTATGAAACTAGCCCCCTTGTAACCCACTCCCCACTCTAAAGGAAGCATCCCTTGAGCAAGATGCGTCTCTAATCTGTCCCAGGCTGAGGTGTCCTCTCCACGTTGATAAGGGGACTGACTTCCAGACAGCTGATATGTAGGTTTCCCGGGAGGGCGACCTGACTTTTAGCGCGCTGCTTTCTTCCAGGGGTGTGCAAGGGTTGGTGCTTGCCGGAGTGTGTGTGCTCGCCCAAGAGACAGTTGGGGAGGGAGAGAGCGACTGCGTGAAGGAAGGAGGGAGAGAGAGAGAACGCGCGAGAGGAGAAAAGGAGAGGAGAGAGGAGAGAGAGAGAGAGACAGAGAGAGAGACAGAGACAGAGACAGAGAGAGACAGAGAGAGAGAGGAATTAGAAGAGGACGTGGGAGGGGAGGGGAAAGAGGGAAGGAGATTCCTGATTCCTGCCGTGTGCAGGTGGCGCCCGCAGCTTGAGAAAACAGCAGCCTCCACCCCCTCAGCCCGGCGATTGGCTGGTTTTTCTCATTTTCCAGCGAGGAAGCGGAAAAGACAAGCGACATCCCGGAGCTCAATTGCACAAGTGGCCACCACCTCCGATGCACGAGGGGGCTCATCTGAAAAGAAAGCTTAGCCCCAGAGAAGTGGTGTGGAGCGCCGCGGGTCGTGCGGGTGTGAACAGCACGCGAGGGCACCGGGTCTCAAAGGTGTGGACTCAAGAGCTTAGGGGCTGAGGAAGCCACCACTTCACTTCACAGACACTCCAACTCCGCGGAGGGATCCCCGTTCCACATACCAGTAACATTTTGTAGATTTCTTCCCCTCGGCTGCCCCTCCCCCCACTTTTCTATCAAGAAAAGTTGCGGAGCTGGTGCCTCCAGGACTTTCCTGGGCACCCGACATGCGCTCCTTCAGGAAGAGGCGGGCAAGTCTGCTCCTGATCTTTTTACAAAGCAAAAGAAATAGCGACAACTGAGGGACAGAGGGAAATACAACTCAGGGGATAATTCAGGATATGACATAAAGTCAAGCCATACATGCAAGGTGAATGTAGATGGGAGAGAGGATTGGGACAGTATATAGTATATATGTGTTCCTATGGGCTTGTGTGTTAGTATCATGAATTAAAGACAAAGGCTGTTGTTGAGATGTGTGTGTGCTTCTCTACACTTTTCCCGGTAAAATTTCAACATCGCCATCACAGCAGTAGTGACAGTTGTGTTGGCATCTCCGGCTCCCCATGCCAAGGGAGAAGTTATTGCAGAAATGTCTACAAAAACCCTTGTTCCCCTCCTCTGTGAGCAGAGCCCAAAGGAAAAGTCTTATTCACCATCCTGGTGCCCTTCCTGCCCTTTCACTCTAGTGAGATACAAGCTGGTTTCCTAAAAGACCGAGGTGAAAGCCCCCAAGCAGAGAATGCTTGGCTCCTCTGTTCCTCACCTACTTTCTGGCTACTGCAGATATATGTATTGAATCACAAATGCTCTTTCTTGGAGTAAAGATCTCTCTGTGTTTGGGCGCCGCTGCAGAAACTGGCTACCGAACACAAAGATTTAATAACTCTCTCCTGTGTTTGTCCAGATGATGTCTTTAATTTACTGAATACCACGTCTGTGGTTTTGAAGTTTACCCAGGAGGTGGCTACGGTTTTGTGTTGTTGACATAGCTTAGAACTATTTCTGAACATGTGAACCTGGTTTATTTAATGGTAAATTTCTGGAAATCCTACTCCTCTTATGAGGAAGTTTACATTGCAAAAAAGTGTAGGTGTAGGTGTTTGTCCCAATGTAAATTTACTTCCTTTATTCTTCAGGCTTTCTTTCTACCACTCATCCAGTATCTTTAAGATGTGTAGAAAAAATTGCATTTATAACTTATCTTAACCATGAGTCCAAATAAACTATGTATTATCCTACTTAAATTTTATTTTACTTCAGGAAGGTAGCACTTTTTGTGTTCCATTTCAGAGATGATGAACTCTGTTTGAACCGATCTCTCATTAAGAGTTCTTAAGGTAAGATTAAAATCTTTACACTTCTCCAGACTTTTGCAAAATTAATTCCTCTTTGGTTGTGGAAACTCTTTGAGTTTCTTTAATAATGCATAATGAATTTCACATCTTGTCATGGATATCTTGTGCTAGGCCAACATATTAAATAGTGATTTATACTTTAAATAGATATATATTCGAATAAAAGCTCTACTTAATGATGCTCAGTGAATGATGAAAATATGTAACCGTAACCATTATTTGACTGGCATGTCCAGGGAACTACTTGTGGGTTTTGAATACTGTCTTCACAATGATAGAATACAATATTCAACAAAGAACCTGTATTTACCATCTGATTTTTTTTTTTTTTTTTAGTACTTACTTGTCTCCCAGGGAGAATTTAAAACCATACATTCTTATTATTTTAAATTAAAAGATATGCCTTCTTATGGGAAATTTTTTTCCCCATATTAGCTGTATGGAAAACTGAATTAAAGGTAAAGCTAATCTCAGGATATATTTGCAAAACCTTTAAGTTTATCTTTTTATGGAAACATGATTTGCTACTCGTGTTTCTGCCATTCTTTTACACTGATGAAATGTTTATCAACTATTGCTTGTATATAGAACTCTCTGACAAAATCCTTACTCTTAAAAGGAGAGATTGGAAAATAAAACAGCAAATAAAATTAGGTGCTAGGAGAAATTTTTTTAAAAAAATGTAATGGGGTTAAAAAGGAGAGTTTACTTATTTCATTCTGCTGGAAAGTCCTCCTGGGCTAATGATGAATATGAAACGTTAATGGACTCTCTCTGAAAGATAGAATTTTGACATTAAAATTATGAAAAAGGGAAAAGGCAGAGGGGGCAGGTGAAGAAAGTGAAGGCTCTGTTCAGGAACAAGTTTGGATGGAACTTTGTTGATATGTCAGGAAGTAGACAAAAATGTCTTGAAGTACTGGAGATAGGTGGAAGGTGGGTGGACCTGGCTTTCACTTGCCATAACTTGATCTAAACCCTTCCTAAGAAGCACATTCTCTTCATGCTCTTCATGGAAGAGCAGAAGGGTTCCATAGTATCAAAAGTATCAAATAGTACATGGCATGAGAAGCCACTGGAGTAGGTGAAGAACTATTTGGCAGGAAGCTGCCCTCGCCCTAATGAGAGAGGCAGGTGTGTTGGAGGCATTTCACAGAGCACCTGTGGTGACCATCAGAGGTAGGGAGAAAAGACTAGTGGTTTCCGTGATGATACTTGGTAATAAATACCACTACTACTACTACTACTAAAAGCTAAGGGTCCATAGTTTTCTTTTTCTTTTAAAATATCAAGAAGAAAAAATTCAACTGTTGCATTACGCATACTCTCCACCTCCATGTACAAAAAAGTCTTCATTTTAGCTTCCTTGCTCTGAATATTTCTTTAACTTTTTTATCTATTTATTTTTGAGAGAGAGACAGACAGACAGAGCATGAGTAGTGGTGGGGCAGAGAGAGAGGGAGACACAGAATCCAACACAGAATCTGACATAGAATCCGAAGCAGGCTCCAGGCTTTGAGCTGTCAGCAGAGTCCAATGCGGGACTCAGACTCATTTCCTGTGAGATCATGTCCTGCTTAACCAACTGAGCCACCCAGGCGTCCCTCCTTGTTCTGATTATTACATGCCCATAGCAGGGACAGCATAGTCCAAGTGACCTGTAAATGGGAAATACTATGTAGAAAGAAGAAAAGACCAAGGGCCTCAGGCCATCCTCTTTAGGGGATGGGGGGGAAAGAGGAGGTTGTGAAGATGTAAGATTTTCTAGTAGAAGGTGTTGTCAACGATAAACCCAACTGGGTGCTAAAGTGGTAAGGACAGGTTTCATTCAGCACCTACTCCAAGAGGGAAAAGAGGCAAGCACAGACAACTCAAATCCTCAAAACAAAAAGCAGATCTTCTAAAGGCTGATGGGTGGGTACTAGAAGAAAAACGTTGAAAGGTGTTGAGGGGGGTTGGTCCCTGTGACTTGTTAATTCGTGCATATCCAGAGGAGAAACAAACGTCTATTTATATGAAAGGAGGCAGTGTCCAGTAGATGAAAGGCACCCACTGAAGTTGGGCCCTCATCCTCCCACAGGGACTGGGAGCCAGACCAGGGCTACCTCAGCGCATTTTAAAGAGATTGCTGTCCTGTCCTTGAAAAAAAAAACCAAAACACTGGGGTGGTATTTAACGTTTCAAAGGTGCCAGCTTTCTAAAATAACTGCTCTAGGAAAGGTTTCAGGGGCCTATTGTAGGGTTTTGGCTGAAACAAACAGTAAATTCTGTCAGCACTGAGATTTCTCAGGAAGGCATTCAAAATGGAGTGGAATCATCTAGACCCATCATCAAGACATGCTAGAATTTGGTCATGATTGTGAATAGATGAGTTGGGCAGGTGTCATTATGTCCTGACAGATCCGCAGTTCTCAGTACACAGCCATTTGGACACAGGCAGGTAACGAAGAATTTTGTAATTATGAATTAATAAAGTAGGCCTAATGATAAGTCCATTTTTATGCCCTGTTTGTCAATACAGTAAAAAACCTTAACATTAATGCATCCCAGCACAGGCCATGTTAGGAGATACTGTTTATTAATATCTATATCAATTCAGATTTTATTAACTGCTTACTATAGGCATGACACTGTCTTGAATCAACAGGGCATTTTAAAAGTCTATTTTAAGAAATCCATTAATTAGTAATGTTTCTTTGAATTTTATTTTAGTTGTTGGCAGAAGTAATGGTGATTGTTTTCTTTATAGTTAGAACCTTATCATCAATGTGAAATATCATAATAACTCTGCATAATATTTTTTTCTGTTGCTGGCATATAACTTAAGTTCTATTGGTGCATCTATTAAAACATGGTACTGGTTACGGAAATCTTTTATTATCATCTAGTCATAATTGTAGAATAGTTTAGAAAAGACTAATTAATATTCTGTTCCTACTATCAAGGGGAAACAATTTAAACTTAATTAATAAGCTATACATGCTCTTGTTATTTTTCTAATAATGTAGTGTTCCCAAAATTAATGAAATAAACCTTCATAAAAGATACAAGCTAAACTGACAATCCCTCGGCAACAGGAAATGTATGTTGGATGTCTTCCCCACCCCCTGCCCAGGGCCTAGAATACTATCTTTCACTTAGTACACACTCAGTAATCATGTATCAAATAATATGATAACTATACATGGAAATACTTTATTTTAAAAATTACAGGCTAGAGAATACCTGTAGATTTCTTGTGACAGATTGTATGTTTCTGTCTTATCTTTGTATATGTTATGTTACCTGAGGGCAGAGATTGCTTTTAAACCAGCCATTAAATCTGTAGAATTGGAATGGAAGTAAATTGTAAATTCACTGCCAATCAGTAGCGAGAAAAGTAACATCTAACAAACATGCACATTCCTTTCTTCCACATCTCTCTTCTCATTAAGCTTCTAGTGTGTATATACATTATCATTCATTTTGATTTTTGTTTATATACTTAAATTCACTAGCTCTGCTCCTAGCATTAGGCTGATAATTTTGCCAGTTTTTACTGCACTTTTTGGCTGCAATTGGTCCATCTGATCTGATCACTCTCCTTTTCAAAGTTACCATTCATGTGGTTTCAGCGATGGTTCCCTCTCTCTCTTTTTGTTCATGAGCTTTATTTCCTCCTTAAACATTTCATTCTCCAACATATCATTTATCACCTTCTAACATCTAGTGGATTCACTTACTTTTCTCAATAGAATTTTCTAAAACTTCATCACCTTAAAAAAATAATATAAATCCCTAGCATCTAGCACAGTTTACTTGTGAATGAATGAATTCCCCAGACGTCTATACTTCTTTCCACTCTTTATTTGGTTGATCTTATCTAGTCTCAAGATTTCAGGTGCCATGTATACGCTAATGACTACTAAGGTCTATAGCTCCAGGCCAGATTTCTTCCGTGCAATTGAAGCTCTTAATCCCAATGTGTTTAAAACTACACATTTTTTTTTTCTGTAAATGTTTCTAATACCCGTTTTGCATTTTCTAAAAACCAAATTTAGGCATTTGGTAGTTACCCTTCATCTTCCAGCAGCCATCATCCTGTCTGTCAGACACCAAACACTGGTGACTGTATATCCAACATGTTCTCAGATATATTCTCTGTAATCTTTAGTTCTGGTTTACACTGTCGTCAACTATTCTCAGGGTGAACCTCTTGCTTGCAGTCCTGTACAACTTCTTTGCATATTTCTTTAAAACAAATGATTCACTCCTTTCCTTCTTTGCTGCTCACCACGCTTTACCTCAGACATCATGAGTATTTCCCCACCTACGATAGAGTCTCACCTCTACGCTTTATCCAAAGTTCCATTTCCCTTCCTTTACTCTTCCGTTAGGGCTCAGCCTAGGCATTGTTTCCTCCAATTACTCTTCCCTAACTTTGGCTTGTTTTAAGTGTCCTTCTTCGGTGCTTTAACATAGACTTTGCAAGTATCTGTCACTGTCCATCTCTATTCCTGGACTATGAATTCCTTGAGGGTATAAAATATCATGGATATCGCTGTAGTCCACAACAATGCCTAATACCTAGTCAATATGTTTTGGTCAAATAAATAATAAGTGAGGGAATAAAGAAGAAGTTTTGCTTGGATTTATGTGACAAAAGATACGTCTACTTGTTAAGAGGCAACATGGAATAGCACTGGGTCTGAAAGTCAGGAGAATTGTATTCTTCCATTATTAAAAAGAACATAAGTAAGAAAAAAACAAGGAACAAAGAGCCAAAGAAGGAAGAAAGGAAGGAAGGACAAAGAAAGAAAGGCAGAGACAGAGAGAGAGATAAAGGGAAAGGAAGACTATATGAAAACCTGGACATGTCACTTAATAGCTCTGGTCCTCAGTTGCCCTCATTGGTGAGATGAGAGGTTGAACCCCCTTATCTTATTTGTCCTTTCCAAGCTTAAAACCCTAAATTAGTAAGAAATGAAATTTTGCATAGATTTTCACCTCATGTTACTGTTTTTCTTAACATTGTACCTCATTGTTTTGGTTGGAAATTTTGAATTCCACAGAATACACTCTAAATCATGGTCAAATGAAAAAGCAGAAAGATATTTCAAAATTAAAAAGTGATTTCTTGGGGGCTCCTGGGTGGCTCAGTCAGTTGAGTATATTCTTGATATCAGTGCAGGTCTTGACCTCAGTGTCATGAGTTCAAGCCCCACACATCGGGCTCTACACTGAGCATGGAGCCTATTTAAAAAAAAAGTGATTTCTAACAGGATGTACTTTTAAAATTATCCATATCATGGTTCACAATTTGCCACTGTGAATGACTGAAGGTTGATTACAGACAGGAGCATTGTTTTTTTGAACATACATTTTGAAACTATTCTTTTTGTTGTTGTTGTTTGAAACAAAATCATTCCTACATGGCTTCAGACAGCTGCCAGTATCAAAATTTAATGCCATCTTTAGAAGAAAGACCTTTATTCTCCTGTGTTCCCCTGAAATGGTACCCTAGCTTTGTAAGTGCTGGGCACTTGCCCACCGGCTCTTAGCGTTCATGGGTCAGCGGAGAGAGTTCCAAGGGACTCCTGAGGGGCATTTCCAGTACCTGCCTCCTTAGGCCTTGCAGGCCAGCTTAAGAAAGTCTCGTGGATGATGTGCCAGCTCTAGATTTGGAATAGGGGCTATTTTGAGGCTGCTTTAAGGCCATCTTTTCTTGGCAGGGTCTCCCTCCTCTTTCATGCATTTTGTGATGAGACTTAAGAAGCTATGCCATAGCAGAGACCATAGCACCAGGCCAGAAGCCTTGCGCTGTTCACCCTTGCCCTACCTGTGAGTTGTGGCCTGCAGTGTTGAATATACGAATGATTGACATAAAATGTGACAAGTATTGGAATAGTCACTGGTACAAAGTCGGAGTTCATAAAAGGGAGTATCTTCTGTCACTTCTTATTCTACTCTTCTCATCCTTTTCTCTTTTTGCTCTATTTTTCTTTGTCTAGTCAACGATTTCTCCTTTCTCCCTCCTTTTGTTCTTATTTTATCTTTTCTTGTGTATCTATATAGGGAATGACCTTTATAACACTGGTGCCAGGGAAAATGACATATTGTGGTGACAATTTTACCACTTGATGTTATGTTGGGATCATAAATCTCTGTTAACATTCAAACATACTGGAACAGAGCTCTGCTAAAGTACATTTCACGTGCACCCCTTCACCAAATTATTACAAGTTTAATTATGAACTCTCTTGTGCAAATTGTAATGTCTGCAGATCATTTTAAGCAAGGATTTCATTATCTAAACTTAAGGGGAATGGAGATTGAGTGTTGTTCAATGCCACATCCTCACAGACTGTCTACAGTGTCTAGATAGCCTCCCTCTTCATCCTCCATTGCTTACTCTTATTTTTCTTATCACTGACATTATAAACTTTGTTTTTCCAATGCATATCTTCCTCCTCAGAAGCCAAGTCCACAAGGGAAAGATTTGTTTTGTTTTGTTCATTCCTTCAATAAATAGCCATTAAATGAGTAAATAGAAGAATGCATACTAAAATATAATGATGCCTCTGAACTGTTCACTAGAAATTATAGTTTTTTGTTCTTTGTTTTTTGTTTTTTTTTCATTTGTTACCTTTGCAGGAGAACTCGGACACTTGGCAATAACCTAGAATGCTAATTGCAATTACTTGCAAGTAAACTATTATCCTTTCTATGGTGGAGATGGAATTCATTGTTTTTCTACCTGCTCTGTGGGTTTTATAAGTCTGGTTCCAAAAGTGATACCAAAATAACTTGTCTTTATGATGTTAGCTCTGGGGAAGGACAAGTTGAATGTATTAATGGATGGCCTTCTCGAACCCTCTAGTGTAGCTTCACAGCGCCTACTCTTTCGTCCGTTCTCTATCCTACCCTGCCCATAAAGCAGCCCTAGGCCAACCCTGAAACATGAGCACTCTTTCCTGCATACTCTACATGCAATTATTGTTGAATAATCCATTTGGCAGTTACTCATGTACTTCTTTATAACATCACTTTTGCTATAGTTGTAAAATGTTATTTAACTTTTTATGTTGTTGTTTTCCTCAATTACATTTAAAACTCTTTGAAGGCAGTAACTATTTCTTATTCTTACTTAGCACAGTCCATATAATAGGAACTTAATAACTGTTTATCTTATCTGATACACCATGGCATACAACATTTATTATCTAAATCATTGATTCAATCTAAATTATGACTTTGCCTTTAAATGTAGATTAAAGTGCATATCAGTTTTACTCGGATGCCATTTCTTTCAATACAGTTAGGTAGTAAAAGAGAACTCATTAGAATTTTATTATACCTTCATTACAACTGAAAGATCTTTTCTTAATTTAATTTAAGATCTCTGTAACAAATGCTCTTCAAATTACCAAACCTTTTTGGTAGATAATGTGTTCTTATTACCATTAAACGAACCTGAGGGAAATAAATATTACAATATAAGAGAATGTAAAAAACATGATATATAAGAATTATATATTCCTTTTCCTATATAAAGTGAAAAAATATTTCTATGAGTAAATACATATTAGATGAAATCTATTCAACTACTTCAAATATCTTTACAACCAACATAGATATGTGGGGAGATTATGGAAATTCTATTTTTATATATACACTATATGCATATGTATATATGTAGATGATACACATATTTGTGAGTGTGTGTGTATATATATACATACATATACTTTTAAATTATGTATATAATTATGTAATTATACACTATAACTTTCAATAGCCTAGGTGTTGATCTACCTATTGGAATCCGAGAAGCAATTCATGTTTTCATATTGCCTACCCTAAAGAGATTCAGCAACTGAAATGATTTCCTAAGAAAATTAAAAAATTGTCAGAAAAAAAACCATAGTGATGATAGTGATGAGTCATAATAAACTTTATCAACTTGTATCATATTTATGCAGTTTTGGTCTTGGGATAAAACTAATTAGTTCAATACTATAACAAACTAATGCAAGTATAACAAAAGACATAGGGAGATTTTAATATCTTAGAAACTAAGAGTTATAATACAGGTTTCTGTGAAGGTTTTCGTTTCAAAATGACTTTAGGAAATTAGATTTTTGTGTCAGCTAAAGGGAAATAAATTCCATAACTAATCTTGATCCATACTGTAGATTCAGAGACACCTTGCTGGGTACTATTCTTCTGAGGCCTGATAATCAATTTGAATTGGTATATAAAATTCTGATCAATATATATTGTCATCTAACACCGATCACAAGGGAGTGATAAGGGTAACCCCTTAAAAATGTGGGTCATAAGGGAAAGTTTAATTCATATAACCTCAAATGAATAGCTAAGCACATCCGCTAATAAGGATACCTCTATACTCTTAAGTAATTGAGAAATGGACAAGGCTTTCCTTTTTTTCTCAATGTAACTAGGCAGGTGACTAAAGCCTAGACCAGTGCCCCAAACTGGTTACTAAAGGGGGGATCTGCCAAGCAGTTACTCAGGTAGCAGCATGGAGAACATCATGCTTGCTCCAAACCTGCTGAAGCTCAGAAAGAACAATGATAGCAGCAGCACTGAACACATCATCCCTACCTAACAAGTGGAGGTAAGGATGTTAGACTTGTACTGAACAAACGGATTTCATGCCTTCCTTTGGGAAGCCAGGAAAAGGTACTGATAAAGGCACAAGATTTCTATAGAAAATATTTTTTACATAATGGAACAAGAATGCGGAGGAGACTAGAAAAATAGTAAGTCTTGCATTCTATTTCTTATACATGCTCTCACTTACTCACTTGTGGGCTGGTTTACCTCAGCACATGGTGGTGATCTCAACCCTTTATTCCTCACAAGCAGTTTCATTTTTTTTTAATCATCTCTAGCACTTGTTGTTTCTAACTTATGTGCTGTCTGTCAGTGTGTTGGTGGATGCTCATTTGTTTTCTTAGATCTGTATTTCTCTTTTCATCTCATTCTGTCGGTTTAACATCTCTTTTTGCTCATATTTTAAGTTTAGGTTTATATTAAATACTTTGCTAATGTGAGGGACACTGGGGATATTTTTTTTCTGATGTTTTGTCTTCTTCTAAGCCAAGTTTTCACCTCTCTTTTTCATTATTTCCTCCCTAATTTGATCTCTCCCTTCCTTACTTACAGTAACATGATGGTGGCATAGATGTTACACCATTTTTCTCCATCTTTCTCATGCTTGGGGACTTCAGTCATTTGGGGGATTTATTTATTTTTAAATTTTGACTTCCTTGTTTTTTCTTCAATTCCTTCAATGAATATTTATCAAGTGCTGGCTGTATCCCTGGCACTGTTATAGGTGCAGATGATATGGGATATATTGGGTAAACAAAGAAGGGCTTTTTTTTTTTTTTTAATTTTTTTTTCAACGTTTTTTATTTATTTTTTGGGACAGAGAGAGACAGAGCATGAACGGGGGAGGGGCAGAGAGAGAGGGAGACACAGAATCAGAAACAGGCTCCAGGCTCCGAGCCATCAGCCCAGAGCCTGACGCAGGGCTCGAACTCACGGACCGCGAGATCGTGACCTGGCTGAAGTCGGACACTTAACCGACTGCGCCACCCAGGCGCCCCAGAAGGGCTTTTTTTATTACGTGTCATTTGAGCAGGGACTAAAACGACAAGAATGACTGCCCACTTGGTAATCTTTTTTTTTTAATGTTTATTTATTTATTTCGAGAGAGAGGGAGAGTGCAAGCAGAGGAGGGGCAGAGAGAGAGGGAAAGACAGAAACCCAAGCATGCTCCATGCAGGCTCCAAGCAGAAACCCAACAGAGCCTGATGCGAGGCTTGATCTCATGAATTGTGAGATCATGACTTGAGCCAAAATCAAGAGTCTGAACCTTAACCGACTAAGCCACCCAGGCACCCCAGCCCATATGATAATCTTGAGAAGAAAAGCAAGGGCTTAGTGCTGGATGAAGGGAGTGATTGGAATGTTTTAGGGGAAAAAAAAAGAAACAGAACTGGTCCACAATGAATAAATGGGGCTAGGAAATTAGGTGCAGCTTGTGTGAGTCTTAATGCACCAGTATATGCATCTGCTAGTGCTCTCATAACAACATATGACAGATTGGGTGGCTTAAACAACAGAAATTAGGAGGCTAGAACGTGCTGGAGCTAGAAATCCAAGATCAAGGTGTTAGCAGGTTTGTTTTTTCCTGAGGCCTCTTTCCTCAGCTTGTAGATAGCCATCACCTCACGGTGTCCTTATATGTTAGATGGCCTTTTCTCTGTGTACACATACGCCAGGTGTTTCTTCTCATAAGGACATTTGTCCTATTATATGAGGGCCCTACTCTGATGATGTCATTTAACCTTCATTATTTATTTAAAGGCTTTATATCCAAATATTATCACATTCTAAAGCATTGGGGGTAGAGCTCCAAATATAAATTTTGGAGAAGCATATTTTAATCCACGACAAAAATTAAGAAGTTGGATTTAATTCTAAGTGTTGTGGGAGGGGCCATGGTAGGATTTCGTATGGGGTAAGTGACTTCTTAAATGTGATTTGTTCATACCCTACTCTGAGTTGGAGTTTGGAGTCATTATATTATGTTCACTTTTATGCTTATGTCAGGTTTGGACATAGGACCATGGAGAATTCAATAGGGAGTGTGTAGCCTTTGATGGAGGAACTGGGTTTCAAATCTCTCTTTTGATCTTATGTTAAAGAGAATCTACCAGAGTTCTCTCCAGCAAATTTAAAATATGTTTTAATAACTTAGCTTAGAAACCCAAAGCTCTGATTGTTCAGTCTATTTTATCAGATGGTCTCTCCCTAGACGCTGATTCAGCAGAGGGACAAGAAGGATTTCTGAGGTGTGGTGGGTGAAGGAGAAGTGCCCTTGGGCTCTCAGTAAGGAGAGCCCTTATCCCTAGTACTCTGCTCCCTACAGAGGCTTGTAGTGTCTGAGTTCCCTATTTATTGCTTAGAATAATGATCTAGATAGAGCGATGATGATTATACTCCCTCCAATTTTCTTCCGTCTCCACCTCTCAATGTGCCATGCTCTACAATTCTGAATGCCAGTTAATATTCTCAGGGTTCTCTAACCACATTTTGTGATGCCTACTTTTTTTCTGGAGGCTGATTGAATCAGTACACAGACATGTCAGAATTTTCACATGATTTCTTTTGCATCACAACTTGTAAAATTTTATGGCAAAATGATGTATCTCTTTTCTTGGTGGATTGGTGAAAAAAATGCTGGTTTATTTATTATTATTATTATTAATTATTATTATTTTGTTCAGTATCGATGGAGGCAAAATCAGTGGCCTGGGTTAAGTCTATCGTGAAGTCTTAGAATATTTTATACTACGTATTCATTCTTGTGGTGGCTTCATGTTTGGTTTTGTATTTGGTTCAGTTACATGGCAGCCCCTTCCTTCCTTTAATGTTAGATTGGCTTCACTTGGTATTTTTAAATTAAACAATGTTCCTGCCACTGGATTTGTGTTTTTTAATCAAGAAAACGAAGCAGAGCAATTAGTTGCTTGAAATTATGAACAAACGAAACCACACAGTTCTCAGCAGACATTGATTCTATTCTCTTTTACATTCTAAATGAAGAAGGGAACTCATAAAAGACTCTGCTGTGAACAGAACAGACAGAGATAACACAGGCTCAGACACACTAGAGCTAATTACCTACAGTAAGTGATTTGAAGCAAGGCCAATAAGAGATTGAGGAGTAAGCATATTAAAGTCACTATAATAGAAGGCATGAAATGAGACAAAAGAAATGAGGGATGGAAATGTAATTCATGGAAGGGAAGTCATACAAGAGATTAAGAAAATTATATTGCTATTGTGTTTTATTCTTATTAAAGGGAATGACCTTCACTGGCAAAGATTTTGAATCTGGTGCTTGTAAGAGAGCACAGACTTGTCCAGTGGTCAATAGCATACGGGTTCCCTCCTTTTTCCTCCTTTTTGTCTTCCCAATCCCACCTCTTCCATTATCCCTTTCCTTCATGGTGTAAATAATTAGACACATGGCAGAAAACTATAGGCATGTGACAATTCAAAGAGCACATGTACTGTGGGCTATGCTTCTTTTTCCAATGCCATCCTCTTTCTTCAGTTACAAACAAAACTGCTGGTTTTATACATGAGTAATACTTCAATTGCTGAAAGGATGTGCTATCAAAACACATTTTTGCAAGTTTCACTGAACTGCTAGTTCAAGAAAGTCTGGCCTTCAGTTGGCTGAATATATATCTACATCGGTGGAAAGTCATTTTTCAGTAACTCATAATTACAGACTTATACATGTGGATAATACGCTTTATTATTCCTGTGATAAGGCTGCAGTGGGCCACATGGGTGGGTGGAGAAATGGAACATAAGTCAGGCAGTGTTTTAGATCTGTGTACTTTCTCCCTAGATACAAGATTGTGCTAGAATACACAAGACTTTAATGACTATGTACTTTACCAATAAACTGGAATGGAGGAAGGGATAAAATCTAACAATCTTCTTTTTATTACTAAAGGTAAGAAAAAAGGAGAGAGACTAGGAAATTAGTCCAGCAGATAACAAAGCGTCATATTTTATAGAGATTATATTCTTGTCATATACTTTTTTATCTGTCATGCCATGATCTGATTCAGTCATTGTAGCAAAATTATAAATCTTAAAGATGTATGAGTTCTGGCATATTTCATATTTTTAAGAACTGTAAGAGGGGGCGCCTGGGTGGCTCAGTCGGTTAAGCGTCCGGCTCAGGTCATGATCCTGCAGTCCATGAGTTCGAGCCCCGCGTCGGGCTCTGTGCTGACAGCTCAGAGCCCGGAGCCTGCTTCTGATTCTGTGTCTGCCCCTCCCCTACTCATGCTCTGTCTCTCTCCGTCTCAAAAATAAATAAAAATGTAAAAAAAAAAAAATTAAAAAAAACTGTAAGACGAGTACAGACATGTTTTGCAATCATTGTGGAATCAAAAAACAACAGTACAGTGTTAGGTAGGGTTTACTTTTCAGGAGCAAAATCTACTCTTGCTGATTTAAACAGAAAGGGATTTATTACAGAGTACCGAATGATGTGAAGAATTATTAGGCCAGTTGATAAAACAGACTTCAGGCTAAGAATCCAGAAACCATTTCTTAAATCACACCACAGACCTGGGCAGTCAAGGAAGCTACTGCTCCTGTGATACTGAGGATGATGCCTGTTGAATAGGGGTCAGATGCTTAGCTGCCTCTTTCAGGACATGGCTGCCTGTGCCTTAATCCACACCAGGAAAATGGCACCTCATGCTCTGCTTCTCTTCCCACTTTCCTCATGTCTAAATTCCAGTTTTCTAGGAGTTTATCTGATTGGTGAACCTAAATCACATTCAGAACTCCAAAAATACAGTAGTATGGGAAATACAATGTTTCGATTCCTAGTCTGTGCAGTATAGGAGACATACTAAAGACGTTAGAATATCTAATAAAAATGTCAGTTAAGCATCTGTAATTTTATACTATTGGGTTTTACATCACGGTCCCTTTAATTTCTTGGCACTCCATAGATTTCAAAGTGCCTTCCCAGTCATTAGTGCATTTGCTGATCACCACAAGATAATAATGGCTATAGGTCAGTTGTCTGATTCTCGGTTGTATTCGTACCGAGAAATACTCTGTAGAAATACTTCTATCCATGCACCTTGTATTACATTTAAATGGTTATACAGTATTACATGACTTAAATATACCCCAAGTTATTTAACAGTCTACCATTAATGGACATTTATTGAGTTTCCACTTGTCTTCTATAAACAATGTTACAACAAATATCTTTGAATGCACATCCTTGTATGCTATTTTTTCTTTTGCTCTATCAAAGGGTACTGGCTAGTCACCTCTTAATAACCATTTTACCTTCCTCCTTAGTAATATACCCCTTACATTTCAGATTAGCATATTTGTTTCTTGTGGTTAAAAGTGGCTATGTGATTTATTAAGCATAATTTCTAGAAAATGATCTTTTAATGCCCCCCTTTTATTAGCATACTAATTGAAGTGCCAATGTGGTGGCTGGAACTCAAATATTCATTCTGAGTCATGAGATGTAAGCTAGGGGCTAACGATGGCAGCTGTGGACAAAAACCTGATGACGATGGAGTATTCTAATCACATTATGTATTTCCAGGCTTATTTTATGTGACACAGAGTCTTCTATTTTGTTCCATCACTGGCACATTAGATTTTCTTTTAATTGCAGCCAAATGTATATGTTTTCATTTTAATTGTCAAATTATGTTCCAAAAAAGCTATAAATTTTACATTTTTATCAACAATGAATAAAAACATACTTTCCCCCACATTTTCAGACTTTTACATTTTTGCCAATTAATGGATGAAAAATATTTATGTTAATTTAGTTTAGATTCCTTTAATATTGTCATTTGAGCATGTTTCCATTTGTATTTGGACATTCGCTCTGTTTTTCTGTGAATTACTCTGCCATATTGAGTTGTGTATCTTTTTTTTTTATTTTTTTATTTTTTTTTATTTTTTATTTTTTAATATATGAAATTTACTGTCAAATTGGTTTCCATACAACACCCAGTGCTCATCCCAAAAGGTGCCCTCCTCAATACCCATCACCCACCCTGCCCTCCCTCCCACCTCCCATCAACCCTCAGTTTGTTCTCAGTTTTTAACAGTCTCTTATGCTTTGGCTCTCTCCCACTCTAACCTCTTTTTTTTTTTTTTTTTCCTTCCCCTCCCCCATGGGTTTCTGTTACGTTTCTCAGGATCCACATAAGAGTGAAACCATATGGTATCTGTCTTTCTCTGTATGGCTTATTTCACTTAGCATCACACTCTCCAGTTCCATCCACGTTGCTACAAAAGGCCATATTTCATTTTTTCTCATTGCCACGTAGTATTCCATTGTGTATATAAACCACAATTTCTTTATCCATTCATCAGTTGATGGACATTTAGGCTCTTTCCATAATTTGGCTATTGTTGAGAGTGCTGCTATAAACATTGGGGTACAAGTGCCCCTATGCATCAGTACTCCTGTATCCCTTGGATAAATTCCTAGCAGTGCTATTGCTGGGTCATAGGGTAGGTCTATTTTTAATTTTCTGAGGAACCTCCACACTGCTTTCCAGAGCGGCTGCACCAATTTGCATTCCCACCAACAGTGCAAGAGGGTTCCTGTTTCTCCACATCCTCTCCAGCATCTATAGTCTCCTGATTTCTTCATTTTGGCCACTCTGACTGGCGTGAGGTGGTATCTGAGTGTGGTTTTGATTTGTATTTCCCTGATAAGGAGCGACGTTGAACATCTTTTCATGTGCCTGTTGGCCATCCGGATGTCTTCTTTAGAGAAGTGTCTATTCATGTTTTCTGCCCATTTCTTCACTGGGTTATTTGTTTTTCGGGTGTGGAGTTTGATGAGCTCTTTATAGATTTTGGATACTAGCCCTTTGTCCGATGTGTCATTTGCAAATGTCTTTTCCCATTCCGTTGGTTGATGTATCTTTTTTTCTTAAAATGTGAGGACTTTTCACAGAAATTGATAATCTTTTATCTCTTGGCTGTCATATTACTATTATAAAATTTCTCAAACATGTTTAACAGTAACAGTAACTTCAGTTATATTTCTAAATTTCTTTTTATTGAAATCTTTTTAGTGTTTCTTAACCAAGTGTATTTTTTTTTGGTAAATTATATTTATTATATTAAAGTAAGATCCTTCTGTGGCCATTTAACATTTCTCTTTTTTAAAATAAGAAATGACAGGCAATTTTATGAAATACTGAAAAGAAGTGCCAGATAGAATTTTTTTTAATTCTAAAAAGAAGAGCAAGATCAAATATTCTTATTCATGTCAAGTTTCTAAAGTTGAGGTCCATGTACTATATCAGGAAGATATGATGAATGCAATGACAAGGTAACTAAGGTGAAGATAGAACCCCAAAACAGGGAGTCCCAACAGGAAAGAGCACATTACCAGTCTCCCTTCTAACTCCCATCGCACAGCAATTTTCCTTTCATTGGTGCTTGGCTATGTATGTATCTCGGTAAAGACGAATAAAAGTTCTAGAATATGCTTATTACAATGGTTGTGCCACATGGAGTTGTTTTATGACTTATAAGAACATATAAATCAAATTTTGTTTTCTAATAATTAGGTAATTCCTAGGATTTTACTCTTAACTCAAATGTTCTTTAGAACAAAGTAAATGTTAAGCTGCTTATGGTTTCTTACAAATGCAAAACTCTTAACTAGGCTCAGTTCTAGAAAAGCAACACTAACACGCAGATGTCTAACTCTGTGTTAGTAGATTCAAGGCCAGTCTGATGCTAGATCTTTGTGAGATATGACTGTACCTTTTTTTTTTTTTTCATTTCATGTTGCTTGGTGTCATAAACATTTCACTTTGAATCCCAGGAATTCAATGAACTTTTCTGCATCTCCATTTCCTCATCTATAAGCCCTAACTTCCATCTTGGGGAGAACAGATACATTAATAAATGTGGAGATACTTAATTCACTTTCTGGCATATGATAGATTCTCAGTACACATAAGCTTCACTGATTTCTCATGTGATGCTATTGAGAAGATGATCTGAGTTCATGTAAACACACACACACACACACACACACACACACACACCACATTCTTCACCTTAAAGTAGTGGTTCTTAGCTCAGGACAACTTTGTGCCCTGCTCCCAAATGCCCAGGGGACATTTGGGTATGTCTGGAGGCATTTTGGTTGTCACAGCTGGGAGGAGAGGTACTACTGGCATTTGTTGGGTGAGGCCAGGAATGTTGGTAAACATCATACAATGCACAGGACAGCCCCCCCACAGCAGAGAATTATCCAGCTCAAAATGTCAATGGTGCCCTGCTCTAAAGGAACTTGCCATCTAAAAATATCAAAATATGTTCCTGACTAGATTGGAAACAAAACTGAAAGCATGACCCAATAAGCATGTTACATTCTGGCATTCTCTCTTTGACAATGGTTTGAAGGAGATGCATTATGTAATTTTTGCCTAGGCAACAGGAAGCCTTTCTACTAGGATCTGGGAAATCCTTCAGCACTCACCTTCAGCAATACCAGCATCAGCCTCAGAGTATGAAGACCCAGGTTTGTCCACATATTGATCTGTTTAAGGCAACTTGGCTCAAGGTGCATGATCATCTCTTCTCTGCACAATATGGCTTTCAATGGTAAATGAACCTCTAACATTATCTGTCCTGCACAGGGCAAAATTACTCACAGAGTATAGGTTAACCACAAAGATTGTAGCTGTCCTGCAATAAATATGCCAAAAGAAGAAAAGGACTGACTGCTGGTGTTTGAATGAGGAACTAGGTGGATAGGGTACCTATTCATTTGATTTGTGTGACAAGGGATGTAGTTTTTATGATTTATTCAAGGGAGAAAATTCCACATCCTTTTTAATAAAGCAGGATGTACAATGAAGAAAATGTATTTTTATGAGGGCACTTTGGGAGTAGCTTGGCATTTCTTTTATTTTTCTATCAGAGTTTTTTGCAAGTTTCTCCTTGATGCTTCCATAAATCAACAGCTGACTTATGAAATGCAGATTCTGCACACTCTGTAAAATCACAAAAACCTTCTATAAGGTAATTATAATTGATTAATGTAAGCACAACTTCCCTATCCTCAAAATCTGCATGTTTTAAATGGGTAATTTTTAAATGTAAATATCTCTAAGCCTGTATATATCAAATAAATTGTAAGCTTTTATATAGAAATAGTAATTCATCTGCATATTCCATTCCATGTATTGGTGCAACATATAATATCTACATAAATCCATTTAAGTATTTCCAGTAAAAAAAACCCAAAAAACTATGCAAACAAAATTAAAATATTATTGTGTAAACTTCAGCTTCTGCCTGTCTCAATAACTGCTTTTTATTTATGCTAACATAATACAATTTTGAGAAAATTACTGTTCTTAGTAATATATTGTATTATGTCATACAGATTTTCTTCTCAAGGTATGACAAGTTTACGAATTAAAATTAGGCAGTATAAAACTATTTGTTAGCAATATGGCAAACTTCAAATCTCTTAACCCATGCTGATAAGAAGTATAAGTGTATCAAAAAGCCAACAGGACATATTTTGCAAAGTTTCCAAAGACAGATTCTCTCTACCACTGAATACAGCAGTTATGCATATTAGTATTAATCTACTAGCTCAGAGCTTAAAAGCAGTTGGACTTTATAGGTCCAATACCATAGAGAAATGTGTGAATTTACCTGACCGCTTAGATTATAATCAATCACTGTCCTGTTATTATATCAAAAAACAAACAATAGCAATTCTTAATAACTCATAAAGGTTTGCAAGTTTATGGTTGATAACCAGAAGCACATAATCCTAGAGAAACAAGTGTGAATTTATACTGGCATTTTCTTATGTGGGCCTCCAAGTAAAACTCATTAGCAGATATTTTGCTCCCACTTAACTGGACCGTGAAATTGTCCTGCCTTTTGTGTCACCTGCAGTGAAATTTTCTTAAGCATTCGCTCTATGGAGACTAACACAAGTCCCTGGAATTCAGAATTGGAACTGTCTATGCAAATTTGTGTCCTAGCCCTCTATTCTGATTCTAGATCCATTTTTCTGCACTCTCTCATCCAATCTATTCTCTTGGCTTTCATCTCTACTAGGAAATGGAGAGAATAAAAGTTTCATAGTCTGGGCATGGTGCTTTTCCCGTTGGCTGGGGAGACAGCATTCTCTTGTTTCCCCTTCCTCCTGGTTTACATCTATTTCAGCTTCTCTCTCTCACCTGCCAATTTCAGTCTCTGTGCAAGTTGTTTTTTATCTCCATCCTCCCCTGACATACTGAGCCTCGATGTCTCAAAGGAAGCCTCATTTAAAATGGAATCCTTAAAAGGGAACCCAATCACTGATAACATAATGAGCCTGAAGAAGGAAGACTTTCTTCTTTTGCTTTTAAGAAAAAGAAAGATCTCTCCCTGCCTCAGCAGCAATGCACGAACCACCGTTTGCTGCCAATGAGAAATACCCATAACCTTGAAATCATGTTCTTCTGCAATGAACTTTTGTCCAAAACAATCCTTCCCAATTTCCTCCTAAACTATAATAAAGGCTGATCTTCCTTTGTTGCTTCAAACTTGCCTATGGTTTTTCCATAGTTTGCTTGTCCTGAATTGCAGTTCTTCTGCCATGCCCCAATAAACTCATTTCGCTAATAAAATAAATGGCTCTTTTATTTTTACGGTTGACACTTTAAGAAAACTTAGCTTCAAGTAGGTTTTTTGTTTGTTCTTATTACTGTCTTTTACCTTGCAAGGAGAAAAATGCTAAACATTTGACTATCTGCTTGAAATAGAAAGGGGGGAGAGGAAGGACAGGAGGGAGAAAACAGCTACAGAGTAAACTAATGTATCTGCTTATATTTCCTTTTCCTTTAACAAAGGAACTTAGAAATCCTAATAGTGGAAGGAAAAAGACTATATATGAAATTGATGGATATAACTTCTTTCATGACTTTATCACTTTTTAATTCCCCATAAAAAGACATCTTACTTGCAATAGTTATTTTTTGGAATTAAAATGTTAATTATGAAAAGTATTAGAAAATATGGATTCAAATTAGGAGTGCTGCATTTTTAAAAATTTAACTACATCCTTTAATAAAAGAAATTCTTCACTGAAATAAACTACTGTCCTTTATCAACAAAGATAATTATTTTATGGCGTTTAATTAACAGCAAATAAGAACATGATGCCTGCATATCACCAACCCTACCCTCCATTTAAAGTAACATTATCAATACAGAGAGTTCTATATAATTAAAAAAAAAACCAACATGATATGTGAGTCACATTTCTGTTTTCAGTCCTAGACTTTGAGTTAACATCTTTACTGAGTTATAAGTAACCTAAGGGTTTAGGGAGCTTCTAGTTTCTGACATTTTCATATTAAGAGCTTGAAAAAAATATTTTCTCAAAATCTGTGACTTCCAGAATGGAGATTCTCTTAATGTTGCCAGGAAAACAAACAAAACAAAAAAATATAGCCTTAGAGTCTTTGTAAAGCTTTCCTTTAGTCACAAAATAAGACTCGTAGTTCCTGAAATGGTTCAGAAGGCACTGATTCTACCTTTGAATGAACATCCTGACATAAACTTTTAGGATTAACAGGGAGAGAAAACAACACTCCAGCCATAAAACAAAGTACCATAATGGTACATACTTGTTGCCCAACTCTGTCAATATTTTCTGCTTCAAGTTCTGTGTCTCCCTGTCTCTCTGTCCCTCTCCCACTCATAATGTCACTCTCTCTCTGTCTCTCTCTCAAAAATGAATAAACATTCATTTTTTTTTAAAGGGATGCCTGGGTGGCTCAGTCTAAGCGTCTGACTTTGACTCAGGTCATGATTTCAAGGTTCATGAGTTCGAGCCCTGCATCAGGCTCTGTGCTGACAGCTGGGAGCCTGGAGCCTGCTTTGAGTTCTGTGTCTCCCTCTCTCTCTGTCCCTCCCCCACTCACGCTGTCTCTCCCCCTCTCAAAAATGAATACACATTAAAAAAATTGATTTTAATATTTTCCAAATAACATCTAGGAGAACGGAGCTTAAATTCACTCTTCAGTTATACTACCGTAAAGCTATGTTTGTGAGCTGTTAGGCCATCACTTTTCGGCATTAAAATAGATTCTTTGGCTTTTCTTTCACATCATCACTGTGATATAAAATGAGATGGGGACAAAAATTAGATATTGTCAACATAAAGCAAGTTCTAAGCTGGATTAGGTAAAAACTCGAACCAATCCTTTTAAGTTGGTATACTGTTTAGCTGTTAAGTGTAAAAAAGACAAAACAAAAACAAAGAACCCTTCAAGCTGTTTACAGTCTTCTTAATAAATGTTATCATTTGGAATCTGGAAGTGAAAGAGCAAGTTTAAAGGGAAAGTAACACTCTTAACCTTACAATAAAACCAGACATTTGAATGTATTTTTGAACATTACGGAAGTGAGTGATATGTTCAAATTTGCTCTTTGAAAATTACTACTTGTCACCTATGCCAAAAATCTATCTCTATAGGTGACAATTACCTTG